>NC_135784.1:293421927-293501927 GCF_051106095.1 Pogona vitticeps
CAGCAACTCAACATTTACAATTCATCTCCAGAAGCTCTTCATTATTCCTTTTATTGTTTGGAATCCTTGGTAGCTGTGAGATGGAAGAAGTTGCAGGATTCACCCCAGTGAATATATATTTCTGTGTCCCTCCCAATTTTGGTGACCAAAAGAGTTGCTTGTGACTCAGCACTCAGTTTACTCAATCAATGAAATCTACAACCTGAAACCTGCCTTTCCCTAACTGACTCTGCAACACTGCAACCTCCACTTAGCTAGCTATAGACAAGTGCTTTCTCTTCAGGAACGAATCAATTTGATACAGCATCCTTAGCTAGTGAAAAGTGTTTCACACAAAAATACCACAAGTGTAACAAGAAACACATGATCCTCCCAAAGCAACAATACATTTAAAAATATCGCCCAACCGAGATGAATATGCAGAGGAACTGCAAAGCTATGAAAAGGCTGAACATTTTCCTACAGCTTTGTTCTGTTGACCTCCATCCTATCCAATCAATCCCAAATGTAACCCAGCACTTTCACATCTTCCCTAAAATTTGTAAACAAGAACGAACAAAACTGGCATCACTAGCACTCTAACAACCAACAACCTCAAAGTCCTAAAATTATATCAGTCAGAGGATTCTTTCAGCTGACAACCAGAAGCAAGGATAAAACAGAATCCTGCAGATCATGCTACTGTAATTGTTGGGGAGCACAAACTTCAGTCTGCCAGGAGTTCTATCTTGCTTCCGACACAAATCATCAATCAGAATACTTCTATGAGAATAATTTTAAAATATTTAAAAATTAGAAACTATGTGTGTTTTAATTTGAATGGGATTTCTTCTAGCTTTATTAAAGAAAAACTAGGTTAACATTAAATACAGTTGTTCTTTTTGCCATATAGGTAATAAGAACTTTCCATGCTATTTCCACTACCACCACCTAAAACGCCAATAGCAGAGACTGTACTTTTCTTTTCTTCTTTTCCTTTTGCTTTTTAATTATAGCTATTATTCACTGATGGCACAGGTCTACAGGTTGTTAATGAGTGCAAAAGCCGAGCCTATCACCACTACCACCCACTGAAATCCTCCAACCTGTCAAGGAATATTATACATGATCTTAGAATGTATTTCTCAGGAGAAATTCTGAGGAGCACACCAACACCTTGGGGACAGTGTGTGGCAGATTTATGAGTAACACTATACAATTTCCAGGATCTGTATCTTTAAAAAACAGATTTAAACCTTTGTGAGCAGGTACAATGTTCTAGAGATCCAGCTCCCAGATTGGGAGGCATTGGTCTGCTCTATACAGTAAGTATTGCTCTTCACTTTACTTATACAGCAACTTTCTATTTTTCTTTCAATTTGTTCAGCAGAGACAGACATGTTTTCTTCATACTGATGCCTATATGTTCCTACAATTTTAAAAGCATGGGAGAAAAAAAACACACCTTACTTTAAACCATAAAGTTATGTTTTATTCCAGAAAGCAAGAAAATTCAGACCAAAAACTGAACCTAGCTGATTCCATCCTTACTCAAAACAGGGGCACTTCTGGCTGACTTCATGTAGCTTTACTGTACCTTAATCTCTATTCAAAATAAACATTGCAGCATAATTCTGCCAGCTACCCCACAATCTACAAAGTACATCACTAAGGGTGTCAAAGAGCTGCAAGGAAACACAGAATCTGACAGTGTCGTTATTTACAGACAAGTAGATTTGTATCAGGGATGTGGTGGTGCTGCAGGTTAAACCGCAGAAGCCTCTGTGCTGCAAGGTCGGAAGACCAGCAGTCATAAGATCAAATCCAAGCAACAGGGCAAGCTCCCGTCGCTTGTCCCAGCTCCTGCCAACCTAGCAGTTTGAAAGCATGCAAATACAATTAGATAAATTAAGTATCACTACGGTGGGAAGGTAACAGCATTCCATGTCTAGTCGCGTTGGCCATGTGACCACGAAAAACTGTCTACGGACAAACTCTGGCTCCATGGCTTGGAAACGGGGATGAGCACCGCCCCCTAGATTTGGACACGATTGGACATTTGTCAAGGGGAACCTTTAACCTTACCTTAGATTTGTATAAAAATTACATAATCTTTACTGGTCTAGCCCAACAGATCCATATTTCTGTCAAAACACAATTGTGTTTAATGAGTTTTGACTAAGGTAAGCAGAGGATGTTCCCTTTCAGAGAAATTCAGTTTGTGTTTATTTGGGGTGGATATTGGTGTGCAAAATGTATATATTCATGCACCCATGTTATGAATAACATCGATGTGTTATCTATTATTTGTATTTCCTCGCTTTTGTAGCAGACATTCAACCATAACCTCTTGTGTTAACCAAAGAGTGCCCCCCATCCTTTGGGGAATCTAAATACATCTATCTTACTCTGCAATTATCCTCTAAACGGAAGTAATGTCAACTAGATAAGTGAGAAAAAGAATCTCTTTTTACGTTAAAAAAAAGTTCACCAAATTGGATCATATTTTTATAACAAAGACATTTCATTCTTGATTTATAAAAATAAATAACACTATACTACCCAAATAACCACCAGACCTTACATCAACCTAGCAATAATTGGCATTTAATTTTGCTACATTCTATGTGTTAGGGTCGGGATAAGTGAAAATGGGGAGGGGGCCTAGAAAATAAGTAGAACTATCCAGTGCTTAAGTCTGAATACTACCAAGACTAACTTTACGCTAGGCTGCTAGATTTAAGAAAGATTTCCTATTCAGCAGGGTTAGGCATTCTTGTGCTTTCCAGATGCTTTGGTCCACATAGTGGTAGAAGCTGACTGGGGCTGTACTCCAAAAATTGAAAGCCATGAGTTGCCTGCTCCTGACACAATATAAATAAAAAGTAAGCAAGTAAAAAGGTTTAGCGATAAGAAAGAGGGAATTTAAATAATACTCTTCTTGATGTTGTTTAGTCGTGTCCGACTCTTCGTGACCCCATGGACCAGAGCATGCCAGGCCCGCCTGTCTTCCAGTGCCTCCCAGAGTTTGGTCAAATCCATGTTGGTAGCTTCGATTATGCTGTCCAACTATCTCATCCTCTGTCGTCCCCTTCTCCTCCTGCCTTCACACTTTCCTAATACCAGCGTCTTTTCCAGGGTGTCTTCTCTTCTCATGAGATGGTCAAAGTGTTGGAGCCTCAGCTTCAGGATCTGTCCTTCCAGTGAACAATCAGACTTGATTTCCTTGCAGTCCAGGGGACTCTCAAGAGTCTCCTCCAGCACCACGATTCAAAAGCATCAATTCTTCGGCGGTCAGCTTTCTTTATGGTCCAGCTCTCACTTCCGTACATTACTACAGGAAAAACCATAGCTTTGACTCTTTGGACTTTTGTTGGCAAGGTGATTTCTCTGTATTTTAAGATGAAATAATACTCTATTTAACTATAAATCAAAAGGATTTTGTGATAAGATCTCTACTTTGTTTACAAAATATTTAAAGATGTATCAGTGGGAAACAGAATTTAGATCAAGAATTAAATTTTCTTCTTTAAATCAATGCACCCTAAGGTGCCATTCTCAATTTTAAAAATGCACAACAATGGTCAGAAAAAGAGGTGAAAGATACAAACTGATATGCTTGGCAGAATAGAGGTGACAGAAGTTTAAGAGCAGGAGGCATCCTTCAGTCTTGAGAGACTATGGTAACATACTCTGAATAGAGGTCTTGGAACAGCATCTAGTGTGCCTGAGAAGGCCAATTCGAGAGTGACAATCCCTTCCACACTGAAGACAAATAAAATCTGTCCCCTGTCCACTCCCTGATTTTGCTGGTTCTGGGACTGCCTCTCTGCCTTGGCCTGCTGAACAAGTGTCTCTTCAAAATGGGAGAGGCCATGCTGCACTGCCTGCCTCCAGGTTGAACGCTCAGTTTCAAAGTTTCCCATCTGTTGAGGTCCATTCCTAAGGCCTTCAGATCCCACTTGCAGATATCCTTATATTGCAGCTGTGGTCTCCCTCTGGGGTGCTTTTCTGCACTAATTCTCCATACAGGAGATCTTTTGGAATCCGACCGTCAGCCATTCTCGCAACATGCCCAACCCAATGTAGACATCGCTGTTTCAGCAATGTATACATGCTAAAAGTTCCAACCCGTTCTAAGACTACACTATTTGGAACTTTGTCCTTCAAGGTGATCCCAAAAATGTGTCGGAGACAACGCATATGGAATGTGTTCAGCTTCCTCTCCTGCTGTGCACAAAGGGTCCAGGACTCGCTGCAGTACATGAGTGTACTCAGGACACAGGGTCTTGGTATATTCCGTCAGCTTCTTATTAAGCCATACTCTCTTTGTGTGTCTCTAGAGAACATGATAGCTGCTTTGCCAATGCGTTTATCGGAGTGTGTCAGAGATCGTTGAGCCAGGGTACACAAAGTCATGAACAACCTCCAATTCTTGTGTACAGATGGTGATGAGGGAGGCGCATCCACACCCTGGCCTATGATTTGTGTTCTCTTCAGGCTGACTATTAATCCAAAATCTTGGCAGGCCTTACTAAAACAATTCATAAATGGTTGGAGCTCTTCAGAAGAATGGGCAACAACATCCGCATCACTGGAGAAGTCACACATGCATTTCAGATAGACTTTGGACTTCACTCTCAATCTATAGAGATTAAAGAGTTTTCCATCCTATCTAGTCCAGAGATAGACACCTTCTGTTGCAGTTCAAAAAGCGTGATTCAGCATGACAACAAAAAGACCCCAAACAGAGTCACCGTGAGGACACAGCCCTGTTTCACTCTGCTTCAGATGTCAAAGGAATCGGATGTTGAGCCATCAAAAACTACAGTGCCCTTCATTTCCTCATGAAAGGATCTGGTGATGTTTTTTTTTAAATTAATAATTTATTATTTTTAAGCTACTAGGAATGGGGTAGGGAATACAAAAGGTAAAACGGAGTGCAGGGGATGTGGAAAAGGTTTTGAGGATAGGAGAACACAGAGTATACAGTCATCCACTCTATTCATATTAATTATGCATACCTCTGATCCATTCATTTTCCAGTACAAAAAAAATATACATACTGTACACACACACACACACACACACACACACATATACAGTGTATATAGAGTCTATGTCGCCACCCTGATGATTCATCGCCTATTTTTTTATTCCCAAAAGCCTGTGCCTCCTGCTCCAAAGATAAGGTTTTATTTTCGAAGTCCACTCAGCTAGTAAGGAAAGTCCAGATTGCACAGCATTGACGAGATTTCAGTCCCTGTTGAGTAGTATTTCCTCTGGGATATTTTTCCAGAAACACAATTTTTTTCTCGCAGTGTATCTAAATGACCTTGGGCCAGTTTGCTAATTATACACTTGCTATTTATCAGACAGTTCACTTTGAAAAAAAAAACAAGCTGGCATGCCAGCTCGCCGCTTCCTCTCTCCTTTTGGTCAGGTATTTTCACTCTAGTTTCTTCAACACATTAATGAGGTTATTCATAAATCAAAGGCTTACTTTGCTGTTGTTTCTGTTCTCCTTCCTTGGGAAATTGGGGGTGGAGTTTTCTCACAGCTTTCTGCCACAAGATATGGCCTCCCGTCTCCGGCCTGCGCGTGGGTGAATTTTCAGAGGGAAGAAAGACCCGGTTGCTGCCAAATCTTTTACCTTCTGGGCTCACCTTGGGGGTACCTCTCCTGGGCCCCCCTTCCTCCCCCCCTTGCTAGAGGGACGACAGGCCGGATGGTTCCAGTTTTCCCCGGAGCTGTTCGCCGGGTGCTGCTGGCTTCACTGCAGTCAAGCTCCGCCTCCGAAAGGATCTGGTGATGTTAAGGAGTCGAGGTGGACATCCAGTCTTGGGAAGTATTTTAAAAAGGCCATCCCTGCTAACCAAATCAAAGGCCTTTGTAAGATCTATGAAGGCCACAAAGAGTGGCTGCCGTGGTTCCCTACATTTCTCCTGCAACTGTGCGAGGGAAATTACCATGTCAGTGGTGGATCTATTACAGTGATGCCTCGCTTGACGAGGATAATTCGTTCCGTTCAAATCGCCGTTAAGCAAAATCCTTGTCAAGCGAAATGAAAAAGCCCACTGAAATGCATTGAAAACCGGTTCAATGTGTTCCAATGGGCGAAATACCTCAGCGTCCAGCAAAGATCCTCCATAGGGCGGCCATTTTCCGGTGCCTGTAATGTGAGGAATCCATTCTAAAGCACAACGGGGAGCCATTTTGCACAGTGGGCGGCCATTTTGAAACCCGACGATCAGCTGTTTTTGATCGTCGTTAAGTGAAAAATCGGTTCCCAAAGCAGGGAACCAATCAATGGTAAGCGAAAAAAGCCCATTCAGTCTTCATTTAGCGATTGAACAGCGATCACAAAAAACTAATCGTCAAGTGATTTCCTCGTCTAACGAGGTAATCGTCAAGCGAGGCACCACTGTAGCTCGAAATCCACACTGTGATTATGGATAGACTCTGTCTGCAAGCACCTGGAGCCTCTTCAGCACAACACGGGCAAGCAGCTTCCCTACAACACTGAGAGATACTACAGTAGTTATTGCAGTCGCCCCTGTTGCCTTTGTTCTTATACAATGCAACAATGTTTGCATCCTTTATGTCCTGTGGTACTCCACCTTCCCTCCAGCAAAGATAAAAGATTTCATAAAGCTCAGTGGTGATGATCTCTTTACAGCACTTCAACACTTCAACAGGGATGGTATCCTTCCCAAGTGCCTTACCAGAGGCGAGGGAATCCAAGGCCACTTTTATTTTTGCTAAAGTTCATTTGCTGTCCAACTCTTCCAAGACTGGCAGGCATTCAATGTTATTTAATACCTCTCCGGTTACTACATTCCCTCTAGAATATAACTCAGAGTAATGGTGCACCCAGTGTTCCATCTGCTGTGCTTGGTCCTGGATGATCAAGCCTGTAGCAGACTTCAAAGGAGTAGATTTCTTCTGTATTGGACCTAAAGCCCGTCTGATACCGTCATACATTCCCTTGATGTTACCTGTGTCTGCTGCTGTCTGTATCTGAGAGCAAAGCTGAAGTCAATAATCATTAGAACATCTCCTGGCAGTCTGTTGGACTTTGCTATGAGCAACTCGAAGAACTTGCAAGTTGTACTCACTAGGACAGGCTTTGTATGCTGCTAGAGCTCTTTTCTTTCCCTTGATGTCTGGTATCAACTCCTCCGAATGGGCTTCAAATCAGTCTGCTATCTTTTTGGTCTTCTTGCCAAATGTGGACAAGGCAGTGTTATAAACAGCATTCTTGAAATGTTCCCATCATTCAGGTGCATTTGCATCAACCGGCCTGGAAGTTTCCTCAAGCGCTTAGGAAAATTCCTCCACTTTTCTTTGATAGCAAGTCTTGCTGATGTCAATATGTGGTCTTCCTTCCTTTTTCATGTGATACAATCTCTTTATTCACAGTTTTACTCTGCTACACACCAGAGAGTGATCAGTAGTTTAAAAAGGGACTGGCAAAAAGAATTTAGCAACAACCACTCACAGGGAGAGATGATCAGAATAAAAACTAAACACAGTTTTAACTGAGATATGGAAGAATGAACAAATTTACAATGTTGTACTATAATTTGGGAAACAGAATGAGAAGCAAAAACATTGTAAAACCAAATATAAACACAAGGTGATACTGTTAATGGCACAGTGTTTTGAAATGCACAGTGGATCTCAGCTCATTTTCAGGTCAGTTTCAGTGCTTCACTCTACTCAGGGAAAATGACAGGACAAGAATTGCTCTTCAGAACAGAGACATATTGACTCAAAATATAAAAGGAAAAGGAAAACAGCTCAGTGACTTTTAGATCCTGTATATTAATCAGTGAGCTTTTTAGTTGATTCACATACACATTAGACTCCACAATAAGCTACACAGAGAGAGGAGCGTCCAGTCTATCATCAAAAGTTTATTTATTTATTTTATTCATTTATTTTATTTATATCCCGCCTATCTGGTTGGGTCAGGACCACTCTAGGCAGCAAAGAACATAGAATAATACAATAAATACATATAAAACAATTTTTACATAACTAAAACATTAACCAAGAAAGAGGAAATAATAGGAGGGGGAAGAGAAGGACGTCAGGAATTATCTGATGGGAAGGCCTGCCGAAACATCCAAGTTTTTAATTGATTCTTAAAAATACCCAGCGAGGGAGCCACGCGAATCTCAGGAGGTAGGTTGTTCCAAAGGCGAGGAGCCACCGCCGAGAAGGCCCGATTTCTTGTCTTTTCCTTCCGGGCCTCTCTCGGTGTTAGGCTCCTCAGCCTCACCTCCTGGCTCGCACGAGTGACACAGGTAGATCTTGGTGGGTGTAGCCGTGCCGCCAAGTTTAAATTTCTTCCTCTGACATCAGTGGCAGTTTCACTGTCACTGCCTGTATAATCACCTGCACCATATAGTTCAATTTCAGGCTAAAGCATGCTGACCTCCATTCATTGTTACTAATAGATTTTATAAAACAAGAAAGAAATTAAATTATATATGCTTTTCTGTGTGGAATTCTTGATGACAAGTATCACTAGGTGAGTGGATGAAGAGAGAAGAGAAAATATTTGAAGTTTAACGCCAAGCAGGAGAGATCAAAATGGTCTTCATGGCAACGTAAGACGACAGATTTTTGAAATGTTTGTTGTTGTTGTTCAATAAATTATTTTCCTATTACAGCCCCATACTTACATTACCAAAGCCCTTTAGCTTATCTCTGTATAACTCTAGTTCTTTATTAATTGTTCATGTAACCAATAAAGTGTACTGGGTAACAACATACCTTACTCAATCACTGTTCTTTTAGACAGAGTAGAAAGTAATAGTGACTACTGTGGATTTGATTTAAATAATGACAAAAATTACTACACAGAAGCATTAAATTTAGTCACATAGGATTCTTCTCTCAAAAAGTGCACTCTTGCCTGTTCCAACCAGAACACATATTTTTCAGAATACATTGTTTTCACAATCTCCTTTCTCAGATTGACTCCATCTGCAGCAATCCTCTATTCATTGAAATTTTCAGAGTTTCAAAGTGTATACTTTCAGAAAGGAAAATAAAGATTTGACTTTAGTCACAGAAAAGAATAAGTAATGGTGCCACACTGAAAAGGTATGTATCAGTGCAGGAAAGCAACCCTGGATATATTAACAGGGTTTTCAAGACACTTCATCATGTCAAAAGTGAAAAAGCTTCAGGAATAAATTCAATGAGTCAAGGTTAGAAAATATGATTTCTAATCTCTGTATCTCTATATACTGCTATTAAAAAGTATCTGAGACACAAGCCCCATTCGCAAACTATATTTTTTTCTGATGGTACCTACTTACCAGGGGAGACAGAAAGATTAAGTTAAACAACCAATATAGAAGCTGATGAAAGACATCCTGATTTGCTGTACCTTAGTTACAAAGCTTTCCAATAAGACTGTATTTTGTTATGTAGTAATGCTGTTTTAATTTGAATTTATAATCCCTGTATCATAATGACTTCTTTCCGAATTATAACATATTTTAACTTAAATTATTATTAGGTCTTTTAAAGAAAAGATTTTAACAACAAAAATTAAAATAATCTGACTTTTTATCAGAGTAGGTGATTTAAATAAAATAATTTAAATTAAATAATTATAACTTTGATGATTTAAATAAAAATGATTAAATTAAATTAAATCAAATTGATATTTTTTTTAAAAAAAAATTATTTTTATCCACCATGTTTTTTCTTTTAAAAAAATCACTGGCCATATTTTCATATTTTTAAAATGTCAATTTAGCTGAATACCTACAGAACTATTGTACTGCTCAGTGGTTTAGGTATTTGGATATGGAGCCAGAGGTTGGGAATTCAATTCCCCACTGCGTCTCTTTGAAGGGGCTGGACTCAAGGACCCATAGGGTCCTTTTCCAGTTCTGCTGTTCTAAGAGTATTCTTAGATCCTGCTCATTTTGCTTGTTTCCAATAGCACTGAAGATATATGGGTCAAAGGGAAGAATCCCATTTTTATTTTTTGTGAAGGAAGATTTTTCCTATGGAAAAACTGGAAATTTTCGCAAAAGAGAGGTGAACTCACACAAAATATCTTCTCTTTTGGAATGTACGAAATGCTTCAAAATTTTGGTTTTAAACTTTAAAGCCCTAAACAGCTTGGGCCTGGTGATTTAAAGGACTGCTTTTCTCTTTATGAGCCAGTCCAAACTTCAAGATCTTCAGAAGAGGCCCTTTAAAAACAGCAACAGCTTCAGAGGCAACCTAAGACAGAAGCTTTCTCGTGTATGTCTGTGAAACAATAGGAATGCACTCCCTTCCACACTGTGATTAGTTTCCACTCTGACTGATTTTAAGAAGGGAGTAAAAAGACATATTTTTAAAGTAATTTATGTCTAACCTGCCTCATAGTATTATTTTAACCATGACCATTGTTAGTGTCTAACTGTTTTTGATGTATTTATAATAATAACCTTTGAACTGTAAAGCCGGAAGGGACCCTAGGGATCATCAAGTCTGGCCCCTGAAAAGGAAGCACAATGGGGAATTGAACTCCCAACCTAAACCACTGAGCTATCCAATTCCTCATGGAGGAATTGATTCAGTAAATCCCCATTCAGTGGGTCTACTCTAGTTGTAACTTATTGCTGGATTTTCAGCTAATTCTGCCTTTATCCATTTTTATTCTGTAAGACATTTATATGCCTCCTCCAGTACTCATTTTTAATGGAAAGAGATTGTATAAATGTAACCAAAAATAGTCTTCTTGCCCAGACTGACTCCACCTCCAATAATCCTGCATTATTCGACACTTCAGTATCTGGAACAGAGCACTTTCAGACAGACAGGTAAAGGCTTAACTTTGTATGTTCAAAGACGTAGAGGGACAAGGGCTTAAGTACTGAAAGCAATCCCAGAGATAAACAGAACTTTCAAAGATTTCCAACATTATATATCAAGAGAGAAACAAAACATTCAAATAATTATTTCAGTTACAGTTGGAAAACATGGGTGACCTGGTATGCTATTTCTCATTTTCAGACACTGAAATAAAGATATCTTTGGAGACACAAACCAGTCTGAAAACCAGAATTTTAATCAACAAACTAACAAACTCTGTTTACGGCATCTGTTTCAAATAATATCAATACACTGCCTTATAATATAGAATTAGAATTTGAATTAGAAAATAAAGAGTAAAATTCCCCAAAAATATATTTAAATCAAAACACTGATTTAAAATTGTTTTAATCAATTTTATACACTGTTAGAAGTACTCTCTTTTGTTCAGCTTATATGCACAATTTTGCTTATAAAATGTAAATGTTTATATTTTAAAATTTCACAAATATGCCAATTTGTACTCTATACCAGCGGTCCCCAACCTTTTTGAAACGGTGGGCGTGTTACGCTCATGGGTGGGCGAGCATGACACACCCCTGTGAGCGTGACATGCCCCTCGCAAGCATAACATGCCCACCGTGCATGCGTGCAGGGGGCGGAGATCCGTCTCCACGGCCCAGTCCTGAGAAGAGCACGGACCGGCACTGGGCCGCGGTCCACGGGTTGGGGACCCCTGCTCTATAGTATATGCTACATTTTCAGTGTAGTATTTCACACTTAGGCAGTAAAATAAATTTATGCATGGGAGATAGTAAAGCACTACAGCTACTTTAACTTGTCCCAGATTTTCATTCCCCATTCTCCAGATAAATTGGGGGAAATTCTCCATCGCTTGAAAAGACAAAGTATTTTATATCTCTGAACAGCATATTTACAGAAGTGGGTGTCAGTCCACAAAAGGTTGTGCTATAGGTAACGTGTTCATGTTCATACTTAAGGCGCCACAGGTTTTTGTTGGGTTATAATCCTACCGTGTGTGTGTGCATGCACATCCACATGCACAGACTAATAGAATAAAAATTATTCAACAACATAACAAATTGGGGGGAGGGAAATCATTGCACTTTCAGCCCACTCTTTCAGCATGGCACAACTCAATCTCCCTGTTATTTACTTCCAAAATTTTTCAACAGTTTTGTTTAATCAACAGCCAAAATGGAATTAGTGGATTGCACCTCAATAATAATAGCTGGACCACAACAAATACTGTCTCATTGTGAGCAGACATAACTAGAAAACTGATTGTGTAGTTTGATTTAATACCAATATATTCAACTATCAAAGAGAGAAAAGCCTGCCTCTAATTTACAGACCTAGCTTTCAAATTAAGACACACAGTTAACTCTGAATTACATTGTGAACTTACAAAAGGTTAGAACTTTCAAGGCAATCAGCACTACTAATTTACCAGTTCTTATGCTTGTCACAAACTTCATTTTGGGACAATGAAATGTATTACATCGATAACTATAGTTTTGGTATCAGCATTCCATTTGCACCTGTGACACATCTCCTTAATAAGCCATACAATTTTGCATTTTAAGTAATTAAGGTGCATATGCAGAATTAGATGCTGAACATTTAAGACAGTTGAAATTATAGGTCAAAACAATGTGTTTTTTACTTTGTGCCAGCCACATGCAAAATATTGTCTTGATCTGCTGCCAAGCATTCAAGGGAAGCATGGTAGGAACTCTTTTTTGAAGAACTAGAAAACAACAGTTACTTCCTGATCAGTCCTCACTTAAGGCATAAATAATCTTTTAAGTATTCTCAGATATTACAGGTCTCATTACATCCAAGGCAATGGATTAGCATTTTAGTTTCACTTTCAAATACTAATTACCTATAGGAAAAAAAATTAAACAATTGACTGTCCAATAAAATATGGAGAAGACTAATGACAGTCTGTGCAGCCAGGTGGAAAACTGGGCTTCAATCCAATATATGTCCTGAACACCTACTATGCATCAGGGTGGATCTGATTTTTATTCACAAGTCAGTAACACTTGATTTAAATCATTATTTTTAAATATAAAGACTCATTCTTGCTGGTAGTTATAATCTTATTATGAGCAACCAGATTAAAAGTTCATATTTAGAATAAAAACCCAACAAATTAGTAAAACAGCTATATCGGAACAGATTTTAGTTTATAGGTTAATCACTCATTGTAGCGAACAGCCCTGCCCTCACCTGTCTGTCACCGCAGAGCATTGAACAAGGGGCCAATGAGTGGATGGAAGGCGGAGCCAAGTGGGTAGTGAGCTGCATGTAAAGACTGGTGTATGAAGTCTAATAGAGAATCTGGGAGAAGGAGACTGTGTGTACTGTATCTTGAAAGTGACTAGAGAGTGAGTTAGAGATATGTAAGAACATAGATTGGAACAGAGGATTAAGAGAGTTGTGGTGTTGTATCTGATTAGATTCAAATGTAAGTGTTTGGCAGCCTATGATCTAATGAATATTTATAATCTAATAACTTCCCTGATCAAATAAAAGCCTTACGTTTTTAACAGTACACTTGTCTCTATATGTAATTGATATTAAAGCATTAATATCTGGTGGCAGCGAACAAGAAAGAAGAGCGAGAACCTCGTGAAGGCCTGGGGGAATAGGGACTTCAGAGGAAATCGCCACACTCATATTTTGAGGACTACTTGAATTGTTTTATTTAATTAAAACAATAACATTATATAGCATACATATTCTTCTATTTGCTTAAACATGAAAGTGTTTGCAGAACAACAATGGATTAAGGTATTTTCCTGAACTTTGTTCATTTTATACCATTTTTACTGTGAAAAAGTGCATATTATCTGTGCTTGGATAACTTGGATTGAGTTAGTTTACCAAAAATGTAAATATTGCATAAATACACAGCTTCATGCTACATAATTAACTTCTATTTCATGCTTAATAACCTTTGAACTATAATGTATCTTAAATAGATAATGATCTTTAGACAGATTTTTCCTCTGAAAGCATTCCATTAAAACAAATTTGAAAAGAAGAAAATCTGATTTAAATCTTAAAATCCATTTTTTAAAAAAAAATTAAAAATCATTGATTGGCATCAAGTCACAACGCCTCAGTTTTCATTTTATAAAACCACAATAACATTCTATTTCCTATGATTGTCATGAGACCCAAAACAAAGACAATACAGTCCTTATGATCTATTTTGCAAAAGAAACAACAGTAACAGCTATAGCTTAATACTTACCAATGGACACCAAAGCCTATAACTGTATCACAGCCATACCAAGTAAAAGAATTCAGATCAGAATTGCACAAACAAGAACCGCCTCAAGGACTCTTATTGAATTCTATAAATCAAGAAAACAGGCAGCAATCAAATGCAGATAAGGTAGCAGGTTTAATGACAACTATCAGTAACCTTGAATCCATTTACCTGACCTTTATAATCATATAATAAAAATGGTTTTTGACTTTGTGTCTATCATTATTATCACTCACTCTAACACTGAACTCAAAAGTCTAAAGTGCTAAAGAAATTAAGCCTTTGAGGTCATAGATATGTTGTTTTAAACTATCCGAGGATGTTTAATGGCTATCCTCATCCCTCTCATTATGACTGTAGTAAACACATGTGTGCAAATGCATAGACACACTAAATTCAAGTAACATCTATACAATCTTAAAACTTATTAACATGCACATATTATCTCAAAGTTGAGTCATGGCAACTGGATTTCTTTCTTGATATTCAGTCTGAAGTACTCATTTCACATGCTAGCAAGGTTATGTTCAAAATCCTACAAGTAGGCTTCAGCAGTATGTGGACCGAGAACTCCCAGAAGTACAAGCTTGATTTCTAAGGGGCAGAGGAACTAGAGGCCAAATTGCTAATATGCGCTGGATTATGGAGAAAGATAGAGTGTTCTAGAAAAAGATCTACTTCTGCTTCATTGACTACGCAAAAGCCTTTGACTGTATTCTTAAAGAAATGGGAGTGCCTGACCACCTTATCTATCTCCTGAGAAATCTATATGTGGGATAGGAAGCAACAGTTAGAACTGTAATATGGAACAACTGATTGGTTCAAAATTGGGAAAGGTGTATGACAAGGCTGTATATTGTCCCCCTTATCTAACTTATATGCAGAATACATCATGTGAAAGGCAGGACTGGATGAATCCCAAGCCGGAATTAAGATTGCTGGAAGAAATATCAACAACCTCAGATATGCAGATGATACCACTCTGATGGCAGAAAGCGAGGAGGAATTAAAGAACCTCTTAATGAGGGTGAAAGAGGAGAGCGCAAAAAATGGTATGAACTCAACATCAAAAATACTAAGATCATGGCCACTGGTCCAATCACCTCCTGGCAAATAGAAGGGGAAGATATGGAGGCAGTGACAGATTTTACTTTCTTAGGCTCCATGATCACTGCAGATGGGGACAGCAGTCACGAAATTAAAAGACGCCTGCTTCTTGGGAGGAAAGCAATGACAAACCTTGACAGCATCTTAAAAAGCAGAGACATCACCTTGCTGACAAAGGTCCGCAGTGTCAAAGCTATAGTTTTTCCTGTAGCAATGTACGGAAGTGAGAGCTGGACCATAAAGAAGGCTGACCATTGAAGAATTGATGCTTTTGAACTGTGGTGCTGGAGGAGACTCTTGAGAGTCCCCTGGACTGCAAAGAGAACAAACCTATCCATTCTGAAGGAAATCAACCCTGAAGTGCTCACTGAAAGGACAAATCCTGAAGCTGAGGCTCCAATACTTTGGCCATCTCATGAGAAGAGAAGACACCCTGGAAAAGACCCTGATGTTAGGAAAGTGTGAAGGCAGGAGGAGAAGGGGATGACAGAGGATGAGATGGATCAATAGTGTCACTGAAGTGACCAACATGAATTTGACCCAACTCCGGGAGGCATTGGAAGACAGGAGGGCCTGACGTGCTCTGGTCCATGGAGTCACAAAGAGTCGGACAAGACTTAAGGAGTAAACAACAACAGTGGGAAAGTAACAGCGTGCCATGTCTAGTTGCACTGACCACGTGATCATGCAAACTGTCTTTGTACAAACACTGGCTCTATGGCTTGGAAATGGAGATGCGCACCACGCCCTAGAGTCAGACACGACTCGACTGAATGTCAAGGGGAACCTTTACCTTTCCCATTCTTCATGATGCATTAGCACAGGTACCGTATTTTTTGCTCCATAAGACACACTTCCCCCCCAAATGTGGGGTGGAAAGTACGTGTGTCTTATGGAGCAAAGGGAGCGATTTCGTCCCCGCTGGCCCCGTGAGCGGGAGCGTCGCAAGGGTCCGGGTCTGCCTTCCCGGACCCTTGGGAGGCTTCCCCCACCCCCCACAGGGTCAGCGCGGGTGAAATCGCCACCTTCTGGGAGTCTTTTGAAGCTTCCCAAGCCTCAAAAGAGTCTCAGGTGGCGATTTCGCCCCCTCTGACCCCCGGGGGGGGAGGGTGAATCTCTAAAGGGTCCTGGAACACACTCTGGGACCCTTTGGAGGCTCAGCCCGCCCTCTCCGGGGGGGTCATAGAGGGCGAAATCGCCACCTCTGGGACTCTTTTGAGGCTTGGGAAGCTTCAGAAGAATCCCAGAAGGTGGCGATTTCACCCCCTCTGGCCTCCGGGGGGGGGGGGCTGGCTGAGCCGCCAAAGGGTCCTAGGGTGTGTTCCATAAGACGGACCTCTCTATAAGGCTTACCAGTTTTTAGGAGAAGAAAACAGATTATTTTTTCCTGTTTTCTTCTCCTAAAAATTTGGTGCGTCTTATGGAGAGGTGCATCTTATGGAGCGAAAAATCCAGTATTTCAATATGGTTTAATATCAGTACCAACAGCCTGGCAAGTTTTCATTCAATTATTGAAAAAAACCTCAGGTTATTGTGCTTCTTTACCCATGATTCAAAAAGCCAGAGAATGGCCTGGGACTGCTCCACAATATCATGTCCACATTGTCAGCGGGAGAAAGAATGCCAAGCTGTACACTGTGGCCTGAAAGACTGAGAGAAGAGCCTCCTGGAAGATTTTTAAAAGCAGATGGAGTTGGATGTCATCAGACAGCAAACCAAAAAATTTTGGACAATCTCTTTCAAATTTTTCATGTACAGTGGTGCCCCGCTTAACGATTACCCCGCTTGACAACGAGTCCTCTTCACAACAATGTTTTTGCGATCACTATTGCAATTGCAAAATGTTTTAATGGGCAAAATCCACTTTGTGACGATCGGTTCCCTGCTTCAGGAACTGATTCTTCGCATTACGACGATCAAAACAGCTGATCCTCGGGTTTTCAAAATGGCTGCCCACTGTGTTCAGGACGGATTTTTCGCTGCACAGGAATCGGAAAATGGCCGCCCTATGGAGCATCTTCGCTTGATGCTGAAGTATTTTGCCCATTGGAACACATTGAACCAGTTTCCAATGCATTTCAATGGGCTTTTTAATTTCGCTTGACGAGGATTTCACTCTATAGCTATTTTGCTGGAACAGACTATCCTCGTCAAGCGAGGCACCACTGTATATGTGAAATAGTATGGGGATCATGGAACCCTGAGACTCTCCACAAGCTAATAGTCAAGGTGTTGAACAGCAGTCCTACAGTGCCACTACCATTCACAAAGTGACACTATGCAAGGGAAAATCCCAGAAGCTGACTCCTTTTTTAAAAAAATCAGTTCAACACTTCTTACCCAAACATAAAGCAACTGTCAGGCCTTTTTCTCAACAGGAGTGAATAGTAGTGAGCAGAAGAGGGTATCCTGGGGACCATTTTGACTGCTGCTGCCATTGGTGTTGTCAGCATTCAGGCTGCCGTTTGCTATGTAAAGCTTGGCGTCCTTTTCACTGTTGGTGGGTACAATATTTCTCAGCAGTATCAGGCCATTTCCTTTTCTTTTTTAAAAAATAGTGGGTACAGAAGCCTGGGGAGAAGGAGATGGAACTCAGTATCACCTGTGGTGCCATGCAAAGCACAAAGCTCCCATCTCATCAGCTTTAGAAGAGGCCACCTTAAAAATACCAACAGATCCAGAGCATCCACCTAACAAGAATATTGGAGACAGCTTTCTGCTATGTAGTTCCCTGATTATGAAATATACTCCCTTTAGAGTTGTGATCAGTCTCCAGTCTGACTGCTTTTCAGAAGGATATAAAAACACATCATTATGAACTGGCAGATGAGATATTTAATTTGCTGAACTGTTTTAAACCTGCATTTAGTTGATTTTAACAGTCTTTATGGTGGGATTGGTTTCACTCAAATTTAATGGTACTATGGTTAAATTTGGTTTTACTTGTTTTCATTCTTTTGCGAATATTGTAAAACATATTGAGTGCTACTCTTTAAAACAGCCATTCGCAATTTTTTAAAGCCACATATATATAAAGAAATATAAGCTGAATCAGGATAGCGTAAGTTGCACAAAGAACCTTATAAGGTGGCATACAAAGAACTGTTTCCAATTTGTGGCCCTTTCAAATGTGCCATGTGGCTCCAGTAGGCCATATAGCCACCAATGAAAATGACTGAGTGAAAGGAATGGTGGTGTGTGTATATATATATATATATATATATATATATATATATATATATATATATATATATATATATATATATATATATATATATATATATATATATATATATATATAAAATTAACAAAAATAGCAAATAACCCTGCCCCCTACCAACAGGAATATTATAAGTGAGAGACACACTAGTCCTGTCCTGCTGCCTAAATTTTAAAAAGTGAAACAAAGCAGTAGGAAGGATCCTGGAAATCATGCTTTGTTTGTGGAAGTGAACTAGAACCAGGTCTGAAAACGCAGATTTGGCTCAATCTTCTTCTTAGTCCATCCATGGTAATGACTTCAAATAGAGATAGTAGGTTTAAGACTAATAGAAGAATGTCACACTTTCTCACTCTCCCCAAGGACATTTGGCATTTTTTCACAACCTAATGTCCTCTTATTTTCAGAACATTCCCATCAGCATGTGCTTTTGATAGCCTATAGTAAAGACTGATATTTTTGTTTTGCATATGGGAAGCAAGATGAGACATGTATTTGACCCAGGGGAAAAATCTCTAATTGTCAAAGAATTTAGCTTAAGATTTGTTTATGTGCAACAAAAAGAAACCTGTACTGAACAGATGCCTGCCAAATTTCAGTCAGCAAGATTTTGGAAATAATAGATACAGATGCAATTTGACAATTCTGGAAAAGATGATGTTTGAAGCTTCTAGCCCCATGAAGCTGGCAATTGGGGGGGGGGGAGGAGAGTAAAGAGTGAACACAAAAGTTCTTTGTAGAAAATATGATCTGTGTCTCCTTGACAGAGAGGATAAAAACTAAGTAATCATAACTTTAATTTAAACTGTGCTAAACCAGAAATATCTCATTTTAGAATTGGAACGATCAATTCTAACTCTATATTAAAAATAATGTATTCACTTAATATTTTTTTAAGTACTGCAATTTGGGCTCAGTTTTTGGACTGGGGCCTCAGTGTTGTAGGATTTCACAAGCATCTGCATTGATTATTCCTGTTTCCTTTACTAGTAAGTCTAGAAAGTATTAGAAAAAACTAATTCTGAAACAAAGTTTGAATCTCCAAAGAGACATACTGATAACAATACTGTATACGGATATGAGAAATAACAAATCAGATCTGCCTCATTTTCCAGCTTTCATTAAAGCTTTCCTCTCCACAAAATATAATGCTGGAAATTCTGCAAAGACCAGGATTGCTTTCAATGATCTCACTGTGAGTGATTCAGATTCATTTACAATAGCAGTCCTAGGTACTGCCTCTCTGCAATTTTGTACAGTTAAGTCCTTACCTCTCTTTCTGAAAATGCACTCTTTGGGATGTGTCAATGTACAAAGAACTACTGGAGGTGCGGTCAGTCTGGGACAAGGAGATTGGGAAAATATGGTTTATGAAAAGTATACAATAAACAAGAATGAAGTCTGGGGAACAGAAAAATCACGTGATTAAATTGTGTCTTTCTAGTTTAAATTATGTTTCAAAACAATTTAATTCAATCAAATTCACCCAGAAAACTTGTCAGTTTAAAATGCCAAGCTTGCCATTTTAAAAGTTGTCTTACCAGTGAAGTCATTCTTAATGGAAATTAAATAAAAATCACAATAGTTGTGTAGTAGCTGCTATAAGATCCCCACCACTGCAGTGTTTATTACATCAAATAGACCATACTCAAATTAACTTGGAAATTTTTCATTTTAATATGAAGAAACTATGATATATCTCTTAGTGTGCACATGTTCATTTGTTATCCTCATTGGCAGTCATATTTATATTTATTCATTTGCATTTATATCCTGCCCAACTACTGTATTTCCCTGAAAACAAGACAGGTTCTTATATGAATTTTTGCTCCAAAAAATGCATTAGGGCTTATTTTCAGGGGATTTTTTTATGTACAACAATCTACATTTATTCAAATACAGTGGTGCCTCGCTAGACGATTACCTCGCAAAACGGTTAATTCGCAAGATGATGGGTTTTTGCAATCACTATAGTGCTTCGCAAAACGGTTTTCCCTATGGGCAATTTTCGCTAGACAATATTTTCGGTCTGTGCTTTGCAAGGCTGGTTTTTTTTGCAGGACGGTTTTTCTCAAGATGACGATTTTGACAGCTGGGTCCACGCTTCGCAAAATGTTTTTTTTAGGGACGGTTTTTTGCAGGACAGCGATTTTGACAGTTGGGTCCGCACTTCACAAAACGGTTTTCCTATGGGCAATTTTTGCAAGATGATGATTTTTTCCCCATTGGAATGCATTAAATAGATTTCAATGCATTCCAATGGGGAACCGCATTTCGCAAGACAGCGATTTTCACGGAACAAATTAACATCGTCTTGCAAGGCACCACTGTACAGTCATATCTTCTTCTGGTTGCTACACAATGGTGGAGGGAAGGGTTTCACTTAACTGGGGATGACTTTTGGGGTATGGCTTATATTACGAGCATCCTGAAAAATTATACTAGGGCTTATTTTCATGTTAGGTCTTATTTTAGGGGAAACAGGGTAATAGCTTATACCACATATTTCCTCCGATGAAACCAAAGCAAACATCTTTCTACGTCTCACTTTAATCTTCACAAGAACTCTGTGTAGTAGACTGGGCTGGGAAAATGTGACCAACCTGAGATCACCCCACTGAATTTTACTTGTCAAGCTCCTAACTACTACATCACAGTGGCTAATATTTGAGTATGCAACCTAAACATATACAAGCAACACATTCAAGTAACTACAATTTCAAATGAACAGTGCTTCTTTCTCAAGAAACCTACTATTCTAATGATACACATTTCCTCCTTTATTCATTTTTTTAGTTTTATATACTACTCTTCAGCTGCAATAGATCCCAACACAACTCCTATAGCAGCATAAAAAGACAAATTTACAAAATAAAAGGCATAAACCATGCTCTACTTAAACTGGTTTAAATGAAATAAGCATTTCAAGTTATTTTTAAACTGTTAATTTTCATTACATATTTTGAACAGTTTTTAATTGTTTTATTATACCCTGCCAGGAGCTTATGATATAGGGTGAATGTAAGCATTTTAAATAACAAGTGTATTAATATCCAATCAGCAAACAAAATTAAACCAGAAAATTTAAAATGCCTGGTCAAAAGAATGGATAAAGATGTTTCCTTGAAAAATAAAAGCTCAGATTTTTAAAAGTTTTAATTAGCATTTTTATCTCTATTGTTAAAATACTTTTTGTTTAAAATGAGGTCTGTGTGATACCTTTAATTTAAATTGTGTTATAATTCAAATATATTATCAAATTGGGAGTGTAAATCCTGCTTATCTGTTGAAACAACATATAGTGGTGCCTTGCTAGACGACGATAATCTGTTCCACTGAAATCACTGTTTAGCGAAATCATTGTCTAGCAAAAAGCATTTCCCTATTGGAATGCATTGAAACCTGTTTAATGTGTTCCAATGGGGAAGAATCATCGTTGTCTAGCGAAGATCGGCCATAGGAAAGCCGCTTTGCGAACCGCCGATCAGCTGTTTAAATCGCTGTCTTGCAAAGCTTAGGTCCCGAAAACACCCATTTTGCGAGCGCAGAGGGAGCTGTCAAAATCATCGTCTAGCGAAAATCGGTTTGCGAAGCAGGGACCAACCATTGTCCAGCGAAATTCCCCCATAGGAATCACTGTTTTGCGAATCGCTATAACAATCGCAAAAAGTCAAAGTCAGGTGAAAAAACTGTCATGTGGGGTAACTGTCTAGCGAGGCACCACTGTATTCACACAACCTTCCTGACAAAGTTTTGTAAATGAGATCCATCAGTTTCTGAATTGGAGCCCCAACTTTATGAAGTTCTACAAGTTCCTGTTTAGTTTACTTAAATCAGTCTTTCTACCTCTCCAGTATTCAGACTAAAAGACAGAATCAGAAAATTCTGAAGTTCATGTTTATGTGTCCAGAGAGCAATCCCTATTAAAGGCAATAAACAGACAGACAAAACCTTTATTGGCTTAAAGAGAATAAAACATAATGTGAATACGGGTTGGTTCTGCCAGGGGTGGTTCCGTTGACGATGTGGGAAAAAGGGTAGGAGGCTGTTCATCTTTTCTAACAGAATCAGTTTTATTGGTAAACAAACTTAACTCGGCTGGCTCAAAAGGATCCATTAAACTTAACTCTGGTAACAACTTGTAACTTCAAACTCGAGTGGTCATTTCTCTGTCCTTTCTTCTCACTGGGGGGGCTGGCCCAAATCGCTCCTGGTTGGTCATAGGGCAGATCGGTGTGGTCCGTACCGCGCAGACCGTCCCACAACATGGGTGTCTCGCCCAGTCCCCCTCCCGCTGACTCTGGAGTAAAGAGGGACTGGGATGGATCACCCACCTCCCCCCACACTGACTTCGTGGGTAAACCTCTTGTCTGCGCGTGAAGAAATCTGGAGGTCCCGGCAATAATCCTCCATTCACTTGTAAATTCGGGAATTCTTTAAGTAGTTTTAAGAAACTGTCTTGGCCCATGCTCCATTCTGTCTGTGCTGATTTATCTCTCGTCAGCCGGTTCACTTTTTACCACTCTGAAACTTCCCGCCTATTCACCCTCATTTATATCTTCCCATACAATCAAATCTAGCTCCTCCCCTCTCTCATCAGCCAAACGCACTTCCCTGGGCTGTTGTACCTCCTTGTCATCCTGCTCCACCTCCACTAATATCCCTTTTACACACTCTGTTCCTCCTTCCGCTCCTTTGACTGCAGAGGGCGGCTCACTCTCTTTCTCTCCTTCACACATAATCAAACTGATTCATTAAGTATCCCAATCATACAAAATCCAGGAGAGAGGAAACCAAAAGACCAAAATTAAATAAATAAAACCCCAAAAACATTTAATTGAAAGTGAGGCTTTGCTTTATCACAATTGAGCTGATGAAATCTGCAATTCTTTCCAGGATGTCAGGCACCACCAACAAATAATATAAAATGGACTTTAACCACATCAGATTTTCCCTCCAATTTTAACAAGCCCAGTGCACAAATTTGGAACAATCACTCTGGTAGAATGGACAGTGCAGAAACATGTGAGCAAGAGTTTCCAATGCACCCTGCTCACATGTGCAATGTCCTTCGAGGTACAGGACTCCTCTGAACCTAATATATATTAAACCTGCAAGCATGACATTGCATCTGGTTAGGGAGAATGCCCTGAGTTTTTGTGGACACTTAAGCAGGGAAAGGAAGGCAGCTAGTTTTCCAATCTTAAAGGGGATGTGGGAAAACAGTGGTGAACAGGTCCTATCGGCTGCATTCCATAGTTCCTGGAATTCAATGTCCAAAATTCTTTTAAGCATTTGGAAGGCTTGCCCTTGATTTAGTGAGCCCAAGGAGTCACTATCTAAGCCAATCCATTTCCTTTTTTTTAAAAGGGCAGTAGTCCCAAAGGGAAGTTTGGAGTCCAGCAATAGTTGGTATAATAAACTATATGGATCAGAGTTATATACAAGTTTTAGCTATATATTAAAGGCAATATATGAAATGAGAAATAACAAACCTGATTTTACAACTTCATGCCTCTAATACTGAAACTTTTTCCCAACATGATACTATGCTGGACATTCTTGAAATTCCTATTACAATTGCCAAGACTACTTTCAGCAGTTCCCTTACACTACAGCATCCTTTCAGTGTGGTAGAGTCCTATATAGTATTTATATTGGGATTTTTTTTAAAGTTGGTTGTTTTATGTTTTTGTGAGATCTTGAGTCTTCTATAGTGAAAGATGACATGCATGCATTCATGCATAATACATACATACATACATACATACATACATACATACATACATACATACATACATACATACATACATACATACATACATACATACATACATACATACATACATACATACGTCAACAACAGAATTTATTTTTAAAAATCTGAGATATATGTTCACATTTTCAATAAATTTGAAAAAAAATGTTGTTAAATATTGGGCAAAATACTGGAAAAGTGGAAACAGCAAATGCTGTAACTCACAGTTGCTTTTTGCTGGCAAGTAACAATTGCCTCATGTCCAACAGTGAAAACAAGGACCTGCTAATTAGCAGAAGGAAGCTACTGCAAGTTACATCATTTATGCTCCACTAAGTAGGTGACAGGATTTTGGCCATTACATATTCACTGCTGAAGAAACAAAAATCCACAACAGTGACAGTTTAGTTAAAACAATTTCAATACCAGGCTAAGGATCCTGGTTGCCCAACGTAAGACACCAATATCCTTCAAATATTCACCTGTTGAACTAGATGTTGTTCATCTTCCAGTGATTTTGGAAGTATCTATTTCACCAATATTCCAAAGTAGGGGTGTGATAACAAAGGGAAAGAGGAAAGTATTTGTAGTAAACAGTTGTTATAATCATCTAGTGTCCCTGAGACATTGACAACCTCCCAGGCTAACCTTTTCAGTAACTTCTTGCTTGACAAAAGACAAGATGGCCAAGGATCAAGAACACACCTTTAAATATTTTGTCCAAGTTTCACACAAAAGAAATTGATCTCGCACACCCAGAAGAAATCACATTTGGTAGTTAAATGCACAAAAGAACCTGAACATGCAAAACATACAACTCTGTACAGTAACACCTAACTCTACTCAAAGCTTGAACTAAATAATCTGCCACAAACATAGTTATGAAGCACAAACATTCTTGGATACTTTGCGAAGAAGTAGCACTTAAACTCAGTCACCATGACTGTTCACTTAAAAAAGATGGATCATGAGTGTCCTCTCCACAAATGTAAGGGCTCCTGCTATTTTAAGACAGAGCTTCAGTAGAGGCCCGTTAAATAATCCCTTCTCTCTGACACAGATGTCAAACCTCCCTTTGTCTTGTCACCTGACTACTGAGGTAATGGTCTCTTAAATCAACACAGGAATAAAAATGTTTTATTTTATAATCTTCACTTAATTTCTCTCTTCCTTTTTCGCTGTCACCAACCTTTAGCTGGTCTTACATATATGTACATTTGTCTCTTTACTCAGGCCCTTATAACAACCTCCACGCACCACTCAATTGAATAGAACTAACAACAACTAACAATATTTTATTAAAAAATAAAAGAGTTAACAGAACTTATATAAATACCTGCTTATAGCAGGTATTTTTGAGGATAGGGGAGAGATTATCCAAGAATAACATAAATGATCACTCTCTGCATAAGGTTTTTTATAGTCAGTATTTCAGAATGAACCCCAAACCCAAATTCATATTTGCAAACCCTCCCAATCCAGAAAAACTGTGAAGAAAAGAGCATATGCTTCTCTTTTATGTTAACTGCAATTTTGCATGTTGTCCAAACTACACTGTGATTTGCCTTCTGAAAACTGTAAGTGGAAGAAATGAATATATCCAATATTTAAAATATTACTGACTCTTTCACAAGTTAAAAAAAAACAATAGTAGTACTTCAAGAATAATTCAAAGGGAAACAAAAAGCAAAATACTTCCTGTTTGTTCACTTGCCTATTGCATCTGATCAGAGGCCTACTAAATTCAGTGTTCCACTCCCCAAATGTTCTAATGACATCTAATTATGAGTCATAGAATCACGGAATCACAGAGTTGGAAGAGACCACAGGGGCCATGGAGTCCAACCCGCTACCATGCAGGAATTCCATCAAAGAGTCATTCGAAAAAGCCCATGAGCAGGACACAGTAGAATAGTAGTTAGTGTCCTTACCCAATAGGTATTCAGAAGTGTACTGCCTCTGATGAACTATTCAGTTAGATCAGTGGTTCACAACCTTGAGTCCCCAGATATTCTTGGACTTAAGAAGCCTTCATCTCTAGCTATGGTGACCAGGATTTCTGGGAGTTGTAATCCAAGGACATTTGTGGACCCAAGGCTGGGAACTACTGATTTAGATCAACACTTCATACTCTGGGGTTCTCTGATAATAAAGAAACATGGACAATGACATGGGAAAATTGTACTACTGCGATTTTCAAAAAATGGTGCTGCACAAGAATAGTTCAAGAGAATGCAAATGTACTCTTTAAGGTTTCCTATAAAACAGATGTGAAAAGCAAGAAAAATTGAAATGTGTAGGGCTATCATTAAGCACCACCCAAATAACTTCCTAGTTCTTCCAGAACACTCATATTAAGAACTAGAATGCACTGATTGGTTTGCGGTATATAGGCTACTGTAACAGCCCCTTCAACACACATAAACTATTATCTATAACTCTGACTAAGTCCAGTACCCCTGTCTTCATGCTTCAAATCATCTGCACACAGGCTCAGAGCTTTTATACAAAAGAAACAATAGAAATATCAATAACAATGACACTTCCAATTTTGCCTTTATAGTCCAATGGACTTTACCTATTGAGTTATCAGCCACTATTCTGGTTTGTCTTTGCTATGGTTCCAAGAGTATTACTGCCATCACTCCAGATTCAAATTTATTTTCTGCCATGAACTTAAGATATAACCTGACTGGCCAGTTTGTTGCAAGGCTTACTAAGATAATATATGAGCTATTTTAATACATTTTTAAAGAGAGGAGCCACAGCTCAGCAACAGAACACATGAATTGCACATGTAAACTCCCAGGTTCAATTACCAATCTCATAAAACTATCAGGGTTGAGTGGCAGATGCTGAAGACCTCTGCTTGAGACCCAGAAGATATGCAGTAGAAATAAATAATTATTAGTAAAACGGATTGATACACTGAATCAGAACAAGGAGCTGCATGTGAACATCAGACATGTAAAATGGGCTACTCAAAAGGCTTCCAACTTAGTCAACTCTGCCGGTTAATAGAGTTCTAAAATGCAGACTGGGAAAAGGGAAAAAGGGAATAAGCATTGTTTTTTGCAAGAGTACTCGGAGGTCCCATCAAATTACACAAAATTTTACTCTAACTCAGGAGGCAACAACAAATGTTTATGCTACTTTCCTAACCCAACAATGCAATTTACTATAACTGTATTATGCCATCAGATGTAACTAACAGGACTTTGGTCAGTCACTTAAAATTCAGTTTGCTGATCACAGTACATAATTATTAAAAGAAAGAGCAGCTACAACCATTCATACAGGAATTCTGGGTAATATCACATGTCCACACAAGAAAATAACTGATCTGAAGATATCATGCATATGTTCAAGTTATTCTCTGCACACAAAAATTTAAATTATTCCACTGAACTAAGACATGGAACTTCAAAATTACCCTTATTAGAGCAATATATTTGGTAACCCAATGAGAAAAACTAGAAGAAGCTCCTCAAAAAGGATATGGTAGCCTTTTGGATCTCAATTAGCACTTTTAAAAAGTTTACTTTCTTCAGTATTGAATACAGTACCTCTGCAAACCTAAGTACATATGGCATGCACCTACTGTATATGAAACATTTTGAATAGAGTACACAAAAGTAGAAAGAAGTTATCGAATAACAACCAGCAGCTGAACTACACCTAATTTATTTTTATTCCATCTTTTTTATCCCATCTTTCTCCTTAAAAAGTATCCAAGTCAGTTTAAATCATTAAAAGACAACATTAAAAATAAAAGCAGAAAGCTACCAAACACTAAAAACCAGTAAATAAAATATATACAAAAAATACATTTTAAAGGAACAAGGCACAACAATCTATTTAAAAACCCTTCTCAGAGAGCGAGAACATGAACTGGGATCAACCCAAACTGCAACCAAATAAAAAAACAAAGATTCAACTTCCGAGTAAAAACTGCACACCACATCCAATTCCCACACTGTGCTGGGATTTCATCCATTGCTCATGTTACCAACATCACCACACAAAAACATTTCCAATAGCTTCACATAGTAAACAGGAGTGTTAACAAATGATGCATGTCTCAGTGATACTCTCATCCAATACCACCTCTACTGCTACCAAGAAATCATTCCCCTTCACCCCTCCTATTCAGTACAGATGCATAAGAATGCAAGAGGAGTTCTGCATGTTTTATTTTTAATTTCCAGCAGGTTTTTTTACACTGTTAAAAGAAAAAATCACAAGACACGCGTCTTTTACTTGGTGAGTACTTCCAGTACAAGACTGTTGCTTCAAAGCCCTGCTGTGTGTTGAAGGCACAATACTAAAGACACAATTTTAAGCACTTTCACTATGTCTTCAAGGTGGCCAAAAGACACAGAAGTCAGAAGGAACTCCACATTACATATCTCTCAGCTAGTGGTACAGAGTTCTCCTTGTGTTGCCTGTGTGTTCCTTCTTTGTACCACTAGCTGACAGATATGTAACGTGCAGTTCCTTGGCTGGCATTCCCCAATGCACCACATTGTGGTTTATCTTCGAGGAAAGACAAAAGAATATGGCTCAGAGAAGAATTAAAACACAGCAAGATTCTTGAATGAGATGCTACTATTTTATTGATTTTATTTATTTGAAATACTTTACTCCACCTTGCTCCTCAAAAAGGACCCAAGGCACCTTACATCATTAAAAAGACAATATTTAAAAGATAAAAACAGTAACTATAAAATATTTTAGAATAATTACACAAATACCATGAAAAATTGTGAATAAAATCAATACTAAAAACATATTTAAAAGCTACAAAGTACATCAATCCATTAAAAAAACCTTTCAGACTGACAGTCACTAAGAGGAAACCTGCCGGAAGAGAAAGGTCTTTGTCTACTTGCAAAAGAACAGCAAAGACGGGGCCAGCCTGGCTTCCTGTGGGAGGGAGTTCCAGAATCTAGCAGCAGTGACAGGGAAAGTCCCCTCCTATGTTTCCACCAAGTGTATCTGTGAGGGTTGTGAGATTGAGAGAAAGGCCTCCTCTGATGATCTTAACACAGAGACTGGCTCACAAAGGGAGATGCAGTCCCCGAGAAAGCTTGGAACCAAGCTGTTTAAGGCTTTATAAGTTAAGACATATACTTTGAATTGTGCTCAGAAACAGATCAGAAGCCAGTGGAGCTGCTGTAACCTTGGGGGGGGGGTGATCCGTGTAACAGTTAACCTAGCTATAACATTTTGGACCCACTGAAATTTCCAAACATTTTCCAAAGGCAGCCCCACATAGAGTGCATTACAGTAATGGAATGTAACCAAAGCAGGTGTCACAATGTCCAGATCAGATTTATCCAGTAACAGGCACAGCTGACACACTAGTTTTAACTATGCAAAGGCATTCCTGGCCACTGCAAAAACCTGGGCATCCAAGCTCAGAAATGAATCCATGAGTACACCCAAGCTGCACACCTGTGTTTTCAGAAAGACTATAACCCCATCCAGCACAGGCTGAATCCCTATTTCTTGCTCTGCCTTTCAACTGACCAGGAGCACATCTGGCTTGCTTAGATTAAGTTCCACTTTATTCATCCTCATCCAGTCCATTACTGACACCAGACACTGATCTAGAGCTGCAACAGTGTTCCTGGATTTACAAAGAAAGGAGAGATAAAGTTGGGTGTCATCTGTCATCTGCCTACTGGTGACACCAAATCCCAAAACTCCAGACAACAACTCCCAGTGGTTTAATTTAGAGGCTAAATAGCACAGAGGATAAAACAGAACCCTGACAGAATCGATAGGTGAACAGCCAGTATGTCAAACAGGAATACACCAGCACCACATTCTTGAGTTCTCCCCTCCAGGAAAATAGTGCCTTCAAGTCCCATCCCACAGAGACAGTCCAGAATGCTACCATGATTGATGATATAGAAAGCCACTGAGAGGTCCAGCAGAACCATTGTAAGTTACAAGGACAAATCTTTCTCTTTTTTTCACTTTAAAGATTTCTCCTAGTAACTCTTGAGGCAAGACAGAGAGTTTAAAATTAGCCCATACAGACTGAATTCCCTTGAGTTATTTGCACAGTCAGCAGCATCAATTAACCACACATAAGCACACCTAGAGCCAACTACTACTCATTCTAGGTGACCAGGCTTGCAAATAGCTAGTCTATAATTTATACTCCCACATATGTCTTAGCCAAGTGTAAAACAGTTCTGGCAAGTAAATACACCATAAATGGAATTTTCTACTACCCTGGTGGAAGCTACCCCAAAAGATATCTAAGTGGCACACCAGTTTACTAGAAAAAAATACCATCTGTAACTTCCTCAACCCAACCCTTCTGTTAGGCTATTCACGCTAACACTCAAAGAATGAGCCCTGGTCTGTGCTGAATGAAAAATGTAATATACACTGATCTCACAGAAATAGCGAATAATCCTTTTATTCCAAGACAGTCCTACTCTTTAATACTTTACAAACTTCACAATACAATCCACTAAATGTCACCCATATGTCCTGGGGCTTGTTTCCAAGGAAGACTGACCACAGCCTTGGGCTTAATAGTGATGTATTAAGAAGACAATATCATCTGTAACAAACATATTTTAACTAATTAATTTAAATTTTCACAGTAATCCAATAGAGATGTGAGCAATCAGTTAGAAATCTGGGTGGATAATGTATCAAATACATCAAGATTTAAAATAGGAATTTTAATAAAATTGCTGACGGCAGGAGTGGTTAGAGAAGCTTTGTAAACCAGAAAATAATTTGTGATTTTATTTGTTTTGTCTTTTGTTTTCATTTTGTTTTTCAAGTAGTTAGCGAGCAATACATGACTAACGTATTAATATGTTGGCATGCAAGCTAGTTTTTAATTTTATTGAACACAAGCAACTTTTTAACAACTGTTATGGCTGATTAAATGCATAATGTTTTCAAAGTAGTGTACTGTAAATATATTTTAAGTGATAGATTTACACAGAAAGGTATAAAGAACTACAATAAATTATAAATTTCAACATCACTGACATTTACATCCAAGCAGGAGTTAACAGATTATATACCAACTATAAGCGTAAGATAGAAATCAAGGTCTAAGGCACATGAGATTTGTAAGCCCAGTCCACATGTTATACAGAAGTGTGTACACACCTACACATACAGTACATAGCATATATGTACACAAATGCCCTAGAATGGAAGTCACCAATCTTGACCTGAACACATGGCAGTGAACAACACCCCATTAATTTTAATGGAACCTATTTTCTAAAAATCATGCTTAAGATCACAACCTAAAAAGTATTTAGAAGAATCATTAATTTGGCATAAGCCCTAGCATTCTCAGGGTATAACAAATGTGAAAACCTCTTTCTTCCTGAGGTACTAACATTCATCTTCCAGAAGCTTTAAAAGAGATCAGAACATAAAGTAGATAAACATGAATATTTCTGCAAAATGATATATTACTACTTGCATTCAATTACTGATCTCTCAAATATTAATCTACATTTTTTAATTCATTTGTCCCATTCACAGTATGTTCTTTAACTTACTCAGCAACAATTTTGTCATACTTTTACTGCATACAAGATGTGAATGGACACATCTTGTGTGCTCATTCTGGATCAGAGGTGCATTGTCCTAGGCACCAGATATGAGAAAGGGGCATTGTCCTTGACCTAAATTGATTGTATACAAGGCACTGATTTACACACTTAATCCATGCAGTCAGAATGTATGCTCCTTTACTAAAATAAATACGGTGCAAGAGGGTATGGACATTTAATAAGCATCACCATTTGTAGCTCCAATGCTAGAATTAAGGTCTGTAACAATTTGTAAACTGTTTTCTTGAGTCGAAACAATTCAAGACTGAGAGGCTTTGCTCAGTAGATGCCTAAAATGTAGTTACAGTACTGTATATTTAAGATAATTTCAGGTTTCACCATAAAATGTATTTAAAATGTATTTCTACTCATTTTGTTTGCACAAAGACTTTCACTCTTCCGAAACATATACCAAAAATTGGGAAAAATACTCCTTCCTTCCATCTAAAATGTAAGGTTTGCATAAGTAAAATCTGGCCTACCACTCTTTGAACTATTTTCCCTTTCACTTTAAAGGGACTCAATTAGATTCAGTCTAAGAGTAACTGGGATTGAAAAATGAAACAGCAGTTTATTCCTTAATATACTTTCCATTACACAATACTTCCTTTGCAAAAATACCATGCCATAATCAAAGGGCAGAAAAAGAAAGTTGTGCATCACCAAACATAAACAGAAAAAAATTTCCTCATTGTATAAAGAATACTAATTGCATGTACTTAACAAAATATTGTTTAACACTTCTAGATATCTGTACTATTTTCCCTCTATGGCTTCATAAATAAAAATGTTATCACTAATACAGTGCTATAAAGTAGCATTAAAACATACCATCTTGCTGTCAAATGGTTAAAATCAGAAATATACATTTAGGCAAAGCTTCAAAACAGAACTTGTACATGTAGTGTTGAAGTTTCCATACACAGTGTATAACTCAAATTCAAACATATTAACTTGAAGTAGAAGGGGACAGACCAGAGTATGTGTACCTCTAAGAAATTACTTCATAATCAAATAAGCAAATTAAGTAAATAACTTGTTGTGGACACCATACACAAGCATAAATCTCTTTGCACTTTCAGCAAACTGCACATATGTAAGTGAAGTGACAAAAGATTATCAAATCTAGTATCACTCTCTGCTAATGACTAACACCCCACTACAACTACTTTGTACCGCCCTTTCTTTTCTGTACACTAGACCTAGCCTCCATATACTCCTCTGCCCAAACAAAAACAAAGATTTAATTGTGGATACACAGGCAGAATTAAAACAACTCATGGTTCATTCTGTAAATCATAAAGTTCAGAAATAAAAGCTGTTTTTTCAAACTGAAAATGGTTCCTCTCCCATGCATATAGGCCTGAGGCCCTGTTGCAAGCAGTGTCTAACAGGCCCAGGCAGCACAAAGACAGGAATGGCAGATTAGTGGGAGGGAAGGAGGCCGGGTTTGGGGCTCAGCAGGATCTTCAGGCTTTTTAAAATTCAAACTGCTATCTGACCAATACAAGTCACAGGCACACTGTTGACGACTGGAGCGTTTAACAGCATTAGAAATATACTTCCTATATGGCAGCTCTATTAACTTTCCTCTTTTAAACATATATCAGGTGATAACAGCACGACAGTAATTTCCAAACAACAAAATGAGCAACTTTGTCAATGAGAAGTACTAAACAGAAGCTAGTTTCTGTAACAGCTAAAGTATCTACAATGTCATCATGAAAGCACATCGGAAGACTTCACTGGGCAAGGAATTGTTTTTAAAAATAGCTACCAAACCAAATGAAAAACAAATTTCAACACAGTTATATGAAACAATTTGACCTATAGATACTAAAATCATGTACTCAGAAATCAATCCCACTGTTTCAACGAGGCTTCCTCCCAGGTGTGTAGTTTAAGAAAACAGCCAACAATAATCTTTTCAGATATTTCATTCAGCTTCTACTTCTACAATATTCTACTTTACCCCCGAAAATACTAGAGTTGCTATGACTTAATAACGCAACAAGATGACTGGTTAACATTCAGACATCTGATTTACAGTGATACCCAGTACATGAACAACATGAATACAAACAACATCAAGAGCTGTGAAAAAAATCTCTCTGATTAAGGGAACTTCGTAATTCTAACAGCCAGTGTGATGTAGTGGATAGAGTGCTGTGGGAAGACTTAATAGAGACCCAGCTTCAAATCCCTGACTGGTCGCAGAGATTCACTGGGAGACAATAATAGTAAAACCACTCCTTAAATATCTTACATATCTTAAAAATCATACTAGCCTGGCCATAAATCAGATACAACTTGACAGCACATGCTATGACAAAGTCAAAGTTTGACAATCCTATTCCATTTTCAGCCCTGTTTTAGCCATGGCTACTTGCAAGTATTCACAACTGACACCAACAGGATTTACCCTCACATAAGTATAGTTAGGATTGTAGTCTTAATTACCACAATTTACCATGAGATTCCAGATTAACCTTTGGCCCCTAAAAGACAAAACTACATGAATGACCCATCCTTTAACTGTGTATCTGCTGTTACTAAGTATTCCCCGCCTCCGTACACCATAATCATTTACTATGTATCTTTCTAGGTACACAGACCAAGAAAGAGGAATAGCTGTGGCACACTGCAGCTCGTTTACATTTTGACTTGGACAGGTGTTTCAATTCTGTGAATTATTCAGTTAGAACCAGTTTGTTTCTTAATCAACAAAATATGTATGTACTCGTACAACTTGCGATATTAATCTTTCAAACTACCTACAAGGCGAGAGTGTGCAACAATAAACAGATGATGCAGTTGTTGCTGATGGTACACACAGAGCGCGTGTCAGTGCCTCTCTCCTTCCTCTTTTCCCCGATTTGTCCGGGACCTTTTCTTTCCTCGGCCCCACCTCCGGTGAAGTTGTAAATATGGCATAGGTTCGGTGCTCAGTCGCTGTTTAACTGTATTGTTTCCTCCTCCCACTCTCGCTCTCGGGCGCTGAGGCCTGTCACAGAGAAGCCACTTCGCCTCTCTAATCCCCGAGCTTGAGTGAAAGCGCTGGCCGCTGGGCCTGCGCCCTCCTCCGGGCCTGGGCTTCTCCAGCAGCTCAGCAAAAACCATTCTCATCCAAGCCCCAAGAGGAGGAGGCGGAGAGAAACGTGAAACACCCCCGGCTGCCACTCATTATCTCCCCCCCCGCCTTTTCCCACACCGGCCGAAAAGGCTAATCCCCGCTCTGCTTCCCGACAGGGCCTCCCAGCCTGAGAGGAGGCCCAACTCGCTGTTTCCCTTCTGCTGAGGGGACGAACCCCTGAGACGGGGTGGGAGATTTTTACCTGAGCAAAACGCCGTCTGAATCCAACCGAAAAGCAGGCGGGGAGGGGAAAGAGAGAAAAAAAATCCGCCCCCCTCCCTCCTCAAAGGATCCGCCGCTGGGCCGCCGCGGAACGGGAGGAGGAGGAGGAGGAGGGGAAATAATATAACAACAATAATCCGGGCCGGGAGGGGGGCTGGCTCCTCTTCCGTCTCCTCCTCAGTGCAGCGAACATGTAGAGCCGGGGAGGGGGGAAAGCGGCCGAAGCGAATCCCTCAAGTCGTCGTCGTCGCCGCCGCCGCCGCCGCCGCCGCCGTCCTCTTCTTCCTCCTCCTCCTCTTTTTCTTCTTTTTCCTTCGCCTCCTTGCCGTCGTCCTCCCACCGAGCCTAATTCACACCAACATCCACATAGGCCGGGCCGAACCGGATTCGATAAACACCTCACGCACGGACCGACCAACCCCGGGAGGGAAAGCAGGGAGGGAGGAAGGAAAAGAGCGAGCGAGCGGGAGGGGAGGGGGGAATCTCCTCGACCGCGGCTCGTCCCTTCTCTTCCGCCGCCGTCACCACCAGCGCCGCCTCCGCCGGCTGCTCACCCTCTGTGGACGCGGGCGGGGCGGGGCCGGGTAGGGATCGCTTGGGCCACGGTGAGTCGGTACCGGGGCGGGAGGAAAGGGGGGGAGGGAGGAAAAATAGGAGCCTGCGTGAATTGTGAGTGCCGCTCTCGCTGCTTCTCGGAACAAAATGCCGACCGGAAGTGCAGCGGTAGGAATGACTCCCTCCACCGGCGCCAAACACCAACAACCTCCCCCTTCTCGCCGCTGCCGCGGCGGCCGTCTGCGTTCTTCGCCTCCTTCCCCGCCGAGAAATGCGCGCACGGAGGGCAGCGGGAGTGATTTCTTCGTCTTCAATATGCCTCCTCGTAGTACAGCTGATGGTCGGATGTCGCGTCGTCTCCGTACAGAACATCCGCTTCAAGGCTCCTTTTCTGTGGGATTTTTAGTTTTTGTTTCTAATCCTCTTTCTTATGTGTGTAAAGACAGCTGGGGTTTAAGGATGAGGCCTGACATAAGGAAGAGGAATCCTTCGAACTGTCAAAGTGAGAGGACCGGAACCGAAATAATTTTGTAAAAATATTTTCTGCTGTAAAACAATTCTGGTTTTGTTTTTGTTTTTTGTTTTTGTTTTTTTCGTAACCGAACTTAAGAAGATTGCGGGGGGGGGGTAGGGGGCGGACTTCCAGGCAAAAGAGAAAATGGTTTTTCAGAAGGAAAAAAAGAAAAATATTTGTCTCATTCTTTCATTCTTGGGAGATATTTTAAAAACTGATCCTAGTAGCATCTGGTTTTCTTTCTTTTTTTAATGCCATTTTGGTGCTTGCTTTTGTTTTTATAAGGCAGTGGTCCAGATCACGAGAATGTGATAGGATATGAAGCTCCTGATACTGAAAATTCTGAGTTGACTGATTTCCACAAGGGCATGGATGGTCCATCCAAATGGTATTTTGTAAGATAATGAAAGAGAGGTGGGATCTGTGATGTCGGAGAATGCTCCACCAATGGAAAATTGGTAGGTGGTTCAGAGAGTCCCCCAAAAATAGTCCAGTTAAGGGTAGTAGGAGTTTGAAGAAAGCTGAGTCTCCTCGGATAGATTGTGTGTCCTTCCACTAAGCAGTAGTAAAGTGCAATTCAGATAACTTTCTTTTATTCTTCTATTAAGCACTTCATATCCTGTTGTTAAACCAAACTATCCCAATGTGTTATTTTAATAGGCCTGAAGAATTGTGGAACATTGTTTTTCATCCTCAAATTATAACTCAGGTGATAATTTTTAAAGACAGATGTTGCATTGGAATCAATTCTTCATGATGTTTAGAATGAGCCAGAAGTTGGATATTGTGGCCTTAATTTGAAAAACCTCATTCACATGGACTGTTCTGTTCACAATTATGCCAAATAGCCATGTGCATGAAAAAATAATTTGTAGGTACATAATATGACTATTCAGATCTGGTTGCTTGAAGAGTTCTGTTCTTCAGGTCCTTGAATAGCAACTGGTACAGAGGATTGCCTGATTTAAATACTTCAATCCATCTTCATTTAGTCCTGGTGGATCCTACAATACATACATGTTTACCTAGGAATAAATCTCATTCAGAGTAAGAGTTGCTTCTTGGTAAAATATAAGATTGGATAGCATGTTCCATAGAACATGTTGGGATTTGAGTTGAAACTACAGTATTGTTTTTTAGTAGAACAGTTATGACATGGTTGGATTGAGAACAAAATGTTTCACTTACCCGTATTTTTCGCTCCATAAGACGCTCCTTTCCATAAGACGCACTATTTTTTTAGGAGAAGAAAACAGGAAAATATAATCTGTTTTCTTCGCTCCACAAGACGCACAGACTTTCCACCCCCCTGTTTTGTGGGGGAAAAGTGCGTCTTATGGTGCGAAAAATACGGTATATTTGTACCACAAATCCAGTTTCAATATTGGAAAATGTATAATTAGGCATTTGTTATGTGCAATCAAGTCACTTCCAAAGTACAGCAACCCTAATAGGGTTTTTCAGGTTATGTGAGATGTTCAAGCAGTCCGTTGCCACTATTTCCAATAAATGTCCAAGGCTGAGCAAAAATTTGAACCCATGTCTCCTGAGTCCCAGTCCAAAACTATCCATTATACCACACTGGCTCCCACAAAATTAGGTTATTTTTAAAATTGTTCTCTTAGTATTCCTGGAAATTCATCACAAGTTCTTGTTACCAAGTAAGTGGAAGTAGTTATTAAGCAGGTAGCTCTTGAACTGAAACTTAGAGGACACATACCTCACCACTACATAAAAGTGTTATCAAATGTTTGACTGGTTTATAATTTATGGCATGATAAAAGTAAAAATATATTGGTGAATTCTTGTCATATGTAAAATTCTTATAGACCAGTTTTTGTACATAATGTTTATGTCATGGGAAACAATTAGGCAAATAAAAATAGAAATACTAGAGTTTAAAGCACACTGCAGAACGTTTGAAAATTTATTCATACAGTGTATTTCATTTGTAGATTTCATTTATAGCATTAAGTCATAATGTGGTAGAAGCCCTATCTACGTTTATTATAATTTTTTATCCAAATGCTTATTGATATTGTATAAAAACTCCTGATATCATTTTAAATATCAGTCTTCAGTAGTACAAATATCAACTTTTAAAACATAGTTTCAAAAATATTATATAACACATCCTTATTTAAATGTGTTTCATTTTTTTCTGTGTTTACCAAGAATTGGTACTTTTCATAATACTGTATACTGCTGTTATGTATTTTAATTTCATGAAAGGAAAAACTGATTCACAAATACTTGGGCTTTGTAAAGGAAACTTTTTAGTACAGAGTTTTCAAGCTATGTATAAATGTAAAGAGCCAAATTGTGCCCTCCTGTGGAAAAAACACAGAAAATATCTGAAATACTTTTAGAAAATCTTAGAAAAATGAATGTAATACCATTTTCATACACCTGAAACTACAGTTTGAAAATGATATCGATAACTAATAAAATACGTTTTCCCCCCAATATGGTATTGTGTAAAGCAGCCATTCTCAACGGAGGCCATATGCCCCCCTGGCATATTTGAAGGGAGACACAGACTGGAAACATTTCTTCATATACCACCTTATAAGGTTCATTATGCAACTTATACAATCCTGTTTTGATCTGTACTTCTTTCTAATAGTGTTTATGGCTGAATGGCAAAAAAAGGTTTGGGAATGGCTGAATTGTAAAGGATAGAATCATTCTTACATGTATAAATGCACGGTGCACATTCTTTATTTAAGGAGTGTTCTATCTCTGTAATTTATTTACAAAGCTCTTTTCCTAATGCATTGTGAGTACTATTTTTAAAATAATATAGCTGATTACCTACAGCTACTAGAATGCCATCAGTTATCAGTAGCAGTCAGAATTTCTTTTTCTGTTGAAATGGTTATTACTTTCAAATGTATACTAGTCATACTAACAGTATAAAATGGGTAGGTGCAAAAAGTAAAAATGTATTCATTGGTGTTATATATTGTAATGCCTAGATGTATTGAACTGCATAGAGAAGATTCAGTTTCAAATCCACACGTGTCTGAAATTCATTAAATAGCCTTGCTAAGCCACTCACCATAACATCTGAAATTACCTCACCAGAAACACAAAAAGAGCCTTACACTTTATAAAACTGGTATCCTAAGTACAGTATTCATGTGCAAATGTAACAATTAAAGTAAAACAAAGAGTCTTGTAGCATCTCTTAGAAGACTACCATGTTAGTCTGTGCTATCATATTGGGTAAAAGCAAAAGAAAAAACAAGAGCAAATTGTTAAAGACTAACTGCTATATCTTATTGTGAGCTTTCATGGACAAGTCTAGTTCCTCAGACATGTAGGATCTTAAAGACTAACAGGAAATTCCTAAATGAGATGGTAAAAAGGACTACGGTATCTGCTTATTCTCAACATCACAATTTTTGTTTTCCTTCCTAATTCAGCTCTCCATGTTTAAATGCGTAGGAATTTAAATATGCCAAATTAAAGGTGAGATACTGGTACCTCTGATTACCTTTTAAACTAGTGGACTAGTTTCACTAATGGCAGCAAAGACTGTCCCCCACATGCCCCCAGACTCACATTTTATGGCCTATTTTCATGGAGGTTTCTGTAGGCGGATCAGAAACTCCGGATTGGCTATACTCTCCACACACTGCTTTTATTGCGACATGGTAATATACTTGCCTCCTTGAAAAAAAATTTCCCTTTCCATGGGGAAAAGTGTCAATTTTTCTTTTAAAGTTAAATCTCTATGAAGACAACAGTGCACTGTCTTTTTTTTAATTTTACATTTTTTCTCTTTTTTTACAATATATTTTAGAAAATCCATCACATTACAAATAAATAGTAAATTAACTATTCATCTTACTTATTAAATATTTTACCATTCTAAACACCACCTATTCACATCATTTAACGAAACGACAATCTTGAATCCCCATTCCATCCTAATAAATTACCGACCAACAATCTGAGCACTGTCAGTCACTTAAACTACCATTCTAAAACAAGTTTACTGGTTTAATACTACTAAAGATCTTACATACTGTATATTTCTTCAGTTATAGTTCATACTAAGATTTCTGAAGGCAGAAAGACTAGAAAAGGGGAAAGTAGCAATCCAAACCTAAGCATCTACCACACTGAAAAGGTGTGTTTTTCTTTAAAAATATTTTTAGAAGAAAAAAAAACTTTAAGGAAAACCCCTTTGAGAATACCCTTCATTAAACTTTTTTTTTAAAAAAAGCCAGTTCTTCCCATGGCCCATTCTCTGTTGTCATTTGGAATTACATTTATCCCTGTTATTCATTGCTAACATTTTCCAGAAATAATTGTTAAGAATGAAGTAGAAACCTTACACACAATTCAGTTCAGAACAAAATTACATAAGCATATATAGTTCCATGGACTTCACTGAAATTATAATTCAGTATTATTCTAAACTCATATAGTTGGATATAAATGGTCTAACTGAACTGTCTCCTAAAGTGACTCAACACAGTTATGCTGGCTTGTTATCCACTCACTGTGTATTTCCATCAAAGAATATCTGTGTTGTAGTACTGTGTTGCAAATCACCAAAATTGTTTCTCTTTCAACGGGACATGGTATTATTTGTTGTGTATATCCACTCCTGTCAGAAATATCTAAAGATGATGCTACCCTTCTTCCTGTTTTAACACATCCAACTGATTTGACCACCAAAATCCTGTTGCTTAGCATAGTAAATTAACACTACTGTAGCATAGTAAATCACAAAGTAGGCATATCTGAATCAATGTAACTTACAGAGCAGCTGACTCACTAAATATCCATTGATTTAATGGGCCTACACCAGTATGATTTTACCACAGTGAGCAACTGGTTTTTGGCCAATAAAATTAGGATATTTGAGAGTACTACATAAATAAAATCAGTTAAATATTGATTACGTGTATATTTTCCTGCCTTTGCAATCTAATTTTGTGACTTTTTTGTACATCCTTAGGATTATATCCAGACTTTTCCATATTACTGTACTGTGAAAGCACATTTGAATATGTATAACATGATTTATAAACAGTCATTGCTTCATCTGCTTTCAGTCCTTTAATTACATAAAGCTGCTTTTGCAAAAATGTATACATGTTTTCTTACCTTTTCTTCCTTCCTCTATGTTCTCTTTTTTCATATTTTGCGATTCTTTACTCTTCCACAAAACTGATGCACCATGAAATGATTTTAAATATTGTCTGCAATAGAATATTTTAAAATGTTTCATATGGAACAGTACTGTCTTACCTTTTCTGCATTTCCTGTTTCCTTAGCTAATAATCAGTTAATAAAAGAACCCTTAATCTTACACTAAGACAGAATTGGTTTTATTAAAAATGTTAGTGAAGGACAAGGGGGGAATCCAAACACTGGCCCTTCACCTGTTTTATTTCAGTATAACTCATTTTCATTATTGAAATACCATACACATAGCTTTTTCCTGTTCTTTGTCCATTTTTAAATTTTATGTTTTCATGATGCCACATAGTCACTTTCTATTCTCCATCTCTGCTGCTGCAACACCACCCACTTCCTGCATCATTCGCCTTTTAATTCAGATGGAGACACTATAGGCAGGACAGATGGTGGGGTGAGGGGACCAATGGACCATTGATGCATCATCTTTTGGTGTCGGGAATGGCCAACCTCCAGTTGGTGACTGCATCATTCTACATATGTGCATGTATAATATATGCAAAACCATGCCACCAAGCCAGTTTGGGATGTACAATCCTAGTTGGGTGAGGGTCAGCTTCTACTTTCCTGATATCAAAATGCAAGTAACATTTAGGAAGATGATAAGGCAATTTCTTGGAATTTCACTCAATCAAGGATTTTAAATATATTTGGTACAAATGTTTATCAACCAATAAAACTGAAATATATCTGTGTATTACAATGATTCGATGTATGCTACACATGCAGGAGAATTTTTTTAAAAATAGGATCATGACACAGTAGAGCACATTTCAGATGGGAGGTGAGGAATGCCAGTTCAAATATTCTCACTTGTTTAAAACAAAGTATTTAATCCAAATAGAACATTAGCATTATTGGGGAGAAAAGTTCTAGCACAATTAGTTTACTGATTGTATAGAGCACAACAGATGCAAAGTGATAGCTCTGTCACCCTCCACTTGCTTGCTTAAATGAGGGAGCATTTAAAATATGATTTCTCCACTTGGGAGACTTGTGTCCTCTGTTCCATGGGCTTTACCTAAGGATTCTGATGGAAAGTTTTTCTCCAACATAACATTTCAGCTTGGGTAGAAGATAAAAGAAGTTTTATTTTATCATATCAAGTGCATGGAGAAAAGGGTTGATACACCTAATGGTCCCTCACCAGCATAGTCTTTTCAAAAATGTCATTTGCCCACTGTTTAATCTACCATTTTCAATAAATCATTCATAAATTAGGGATTTTTCTACCAAATTAAGTCTGCAATAAAAGTTACTACTGTAACAGAGAAATATCATATTTTTTCCCTAAAGGCTACAATCTGATTCACATTTACTCAACAGTAAACTGTAATGAGCTCAAGATATTACTTCTAGACAGAGATGTATACACTGTTTCCCTGAAAATAAGACCTAACCTGAAAATAAGCCCCAGTATGGTTTTTCAGGATGCTTGTAATATAAGCCCTACCCCAAAAATAAGCCCTAGTTAAGCGAAAACCCACCCTCCACCATTGTGCAGCAACCAGAAGAAGATGACATGACTATTTGAATAAATGTTGTACATGAAAAAAAACATCCCCTGAAAATAAGCCCTAGTGCATTTTTGGAGCAAAAATTAATATAAGACTCTGTCTTATTTTTGGGGAAACAGGGTAATACTGTATCCTACTGTAATCAGGAAAATAGTATTCATTGGTGTTATATATTGTAATGCCTAGATGTATTGAACTGCATAGAGAAGATTCAGTTAAGGCACTACTAGGCATTTCCTTAGAATTTCACTAATCTAAAACCCAAAAAATAGTGCCGTACACCAATGGGGCAGTATATAAATGATACAGATTTTAAAAATAGCTACAGCATGTCTACTCTCATGAAAACAGCTAGCAGACTTCCTATCCCAGGACATTAAAACCCTATAGAAATTAGAAAGGGTCTGTAATGCATTTTAAAATAGATCGGCTTCATAGCATTTCAGAGTACAACTTCAAAGGATCAATTAAGGAAAAATTGACTTGGCAACAGCATATCACACCTAAATATATGGAGAAATTGCTTTGCACTTGTCCTTACTAATACTATTAATTACAGAGAAGTTTAGATTTTCTGTATTTCTTAGAGGGAATGCATTCTGGGGAACCGTGGCCTGCATATTCATTAATTATATTTACTGTATAACAGAGCCTTATTTTGAATTTAAAACTCTCGAAGGAGGGAACAGCATTCAAAAATGAAGCGTGTTCTATTTATCCCTTTTAATCTTATTATGAGGGGAAAGCATCTCATGAGTAGAAAAAAAACCACTGTATTTTTTTCAAATGAAGCCACAAACATACCTTACAATATTTCATCACCTCAAAATAGTTAAGAGATGTTTTAAAGTCTCCTAAAATTGAGGTCTAGCTACTTATATGTTTTCTGGCATACAGTCTTGATTTTTTGAATATTTCCCTCCTCTTTCTTCTCCTCAGTGCAGCTCTAGACTGTTCCAATGTGTTTGTCTGAGAAAGAAGGCTTGCTTATCCTCAAAATTTTACCTCAGATTTAATTATTTTATTTTACAGATAGATACATCTGAATTTTTACAAGGGCACTATGAATTCACTTCTGAAATTTTAGGAAGAAAAATATGTTAATTCACTGATAAGAAAAATCGACTTCCCTCCCTTTCTGGCAAATGGAATAGTCCAGTAAAGTTTCTTTTTGCTGTTATGCTGTTTCTCGGAGTAATTTGAAAATAACACTGCAGTAACACAGTGCTAACATAACAGGATTAAAGATATAAATACAATATCAGCTTAAGTTGGTTGGCTGACATAAATTAGAAAGGTGCACAGTTTTTTATTTGATATATACAGTTCCAAGACACTAATGTTCATTAATGCCTGATACATTCAGGTGCCTGGAAAGCATTTTTTCATGTTTCTGCATAATATCACCATTGGGATCCATTTTCCTTAAGCAGACAGTACTTTATCTCCTATTAACTAAGTTTTAGCTCTTAAAAAGCTAATTAAGAAATTACTCTAGACAACAATGTTACAAGGTACAGCTTGATTTTATACTTGGTTAGTCAAAAGCAAACCCTTCAACATACAGTGGAGGGTAGTCCTAACTGAGGCTGTAAACCCAGTTCAAATTAAGTGGGAGTAATTTCCAGTGCATTTTCAGAGAACAAATCTATAATACATTTTATACATTTCTAAAGATGTCTTAGTAGAAATGTATAGGACTGCAATGGCTGGAAGGAGTGAGTCTCTTTCCATATAGTGGAGCTCATTTCTAAATCAAACATTCATAGGATGGCATTGTCATGATGTATTGTATGCACATTAAATGAATACTTGAACGTACACTGAAAGAAAAACATAGATTGTGCTATAAAATAAACCCAAATGCACTACGACGTAGTTCTAGAAGATGAGAGGTGTTTGACAATGATTATTATCTTACTGTATCGTGCAGCTATACAGGAATGATATCTGGAGTTTGTAAGGCTCCCTATTAGTCATAGTTTAACAGACTCCTGACACTATATTCGCATCGTTTTAAATTCATCTTATAGTTACCTAGATATTAACTTTAATAAATGGAATAAAATGAGTCACACTGCTTTATAATAATGCAGCAGTGCATCATCAATGTAAAGTGACTACTATTGTTACTATTTTAATTTTTTTTCATGATGTTTCACAATTTAAACACAACCAATAGCTTGAAACTGAAGTACGTATTTTAGTTCCCTATTCTTAGCACAACATTTCTCATCATTATTTTAATATTAATTATTATAATTGTTTAAATTATTTTTACTATTTCATTTATTGCTTTAAATTTAATTCATTTTTAAAGGAGAGTGGGAATAACAGTTCCCTGTATATTGGAAGAAGACACAAAGTATTAAGCAGTACAAAAAGTGTGTGTGTGTGTGTGTGTGTGTGTGTGTGTGTGTGTGTGTGTGTGTGTGTGTGTGTGTGTGTGTGTGAGATAAACATCTTTCTACACACCTTTGGGGTATGAAACAAATAGAATGTAGGGGAAAGCTATGCAAAAAAACATTTCTTATCTCCTAATAAAAATATAAAACAAAATAAATGGGTATTAATCAGGCACACAGTTGTGAGACAGAAGGCGAGAGGGATACCCAAGTTGCCGGAGAGCCATCCCTCCTCCAAAATGAGGATAAGGAGTCAAGACTCCAGCCAGCACCAGAACCTATGGAGAGAGCTCAGCAAGAGACAAAAATAGAGGAACTGAGTGAAAAGACACAGAAAATAATGATGGAGGTGGTTCAGGAGGAAAAGACAGGAGGAGGCTGAGAGAGGAGAAAGAGAGAGTAGAGAGAGAAAGGAAAGAAAAACTAGAATGGAGAATAAGAGAGATGAGGAGGAAGAGTTACAGCAACCCTAATATTGTTGTTCCTAATATTGCTGGTCTTTATTCTCTGATGGTGCTATTTCAGAGATCTGCAGCTGTTTATAATATTTTATAAAATTCAATGGCATTGGTTCCAATGCCCCAGTAACCATGGGGACCACTGAAATGTGTTTCACCCACAAATGAGTTATTTCTATCACCAGGCCTATGTTTTTTGTTGTTCCCATTTTTTTATCTTCAGCGCTAGCATCCCCTGGAATTGCAATGTCAATTATCCAGATATTTCTTCATTCTATATGCTGCTATAGAGTATTTAGAAGATTTCCATATTCTTCTTTTTATCATTCCTTTCTTATATTAACATTTTGATTTTGATTTTGGGTATGGCAGCTGTAAGCAATTATATTCTGTTGAATCCAAAGTAACGTCCAATGTTTTTAATACAAGTGCTCTTCCTCCTGTTGTTCTTTTCCATTTATTTTGTCTTGCATGACAAGCTCAAACAATGTGTACTTTCCATTTCTCTTTATGTGGCCAAACATTGTTTTTTATTTCTATTATTACTTGTTTTTTATTTATTAACTTCATACTAGTTTGTTTGTCACCTTCTCAATCCGATAATTTCTTAGCATAATATAATAAATCTACATTTCAAATGCTTATGTGTTTTCTATAAAAGTACACAATTCTATGCTATACAGTAAAACAGAATACATAGCATTCTCAAAGTTAAATTAAAATTGGAATTAAATATTAGGTTCTTCATTTTAAGGAACCATTGCTGTTAAGATTTTGTTGTATAACTATGTTTCCACTGTTCATTCATAAATCCAGAGGCACTTGTATTGGTAATTTATTTTGACTTCAGCAAAGTTTTTGACATAGTGCCCCATGATACTCTGATTGGCAAGCCAACTAGATGTGGTCTGAATAGAACAACTGTCAGGTGGACACACTGTTGGTTACAGAATTGCACTCCGAGAGTGCTTATCAATGGTTCCTTCTGAAACTGGGGGCAGGTGACAAGTGGGTTACCACAGGGCTCTGTCCTGGGCCCAGTGCTCTACAACATTTTTATTAATGAGGAAGTGTAGGGAATACTGTGGATGAAACAAAATTAGGTTGAATGGCTAATACCATGGAAGAAAGAAACAAAATTCAAAAAGATTTTGATAGCTCTGGGCTGAAGACAACAGAATGAAATTCTGCACTCTAAGAAGAATGCCAACAAACTGAAAAAAGTTCAGAGGAGGGCAACAAAGATGATCGGGGGACTGGAAACTAAGCCCCATGAGGAAAGATTGAAAGAACTGGGCATATTTAGTCTTGAGAAAAGAAGACTGAGGGGAGATATGATAACATTTTTCAAATACATACAGAGGAGGGGCAGGATCTTGACTATGCAGAATCGTCACAGTTGCCTTCAGGTCCCAGAAAAACAATCATCCATATCTGTGGGTCAATCAGCAAAGTCCAGTGCAAGTAACATGCCATCCTAAGTTGCAGGGGTAGGCAGAAACAGCTCATCATATAGTCCGTTTTGTAAATAATTCTCAGGAGTCCTGACAACACAAAGATGGGTACAAGTGTGAGGCTGTCCCTTGCAAACTAACTAACATAGCTCATAGAATACAGTGGTGCCTCGCAAGATGAATTTATTTCGTTCCACAGTTAATGTTTTATTGCGAAAAATTCATCTTGCAAAATGTGTTTTCCCATAGGAATGCATTGAAATCTAATTAATGCGTTCCTATGGGCAAAAAAAAGTCAGGACACAGTCAAATTTGGTTTACAAAGGGTTTATTAAGTGTTCTTTAAAGCCATACATATTGTGCAGTTGATTAAAAAATTTTCAATTAAAAAAACTTTAACTTTTTAAACATCATAGAAAAACATTTAAAAATCAGCAAACATGAGGCAGGAACAAAAAACAGGAAACATTTGTCTTGCGAAGCACGGCCATAGGAACATTTGTCTTGCAAGTCATCAACCCCATTGCCAAAACCATTTGTCTTGTGAGGCATTTGTCTTGCGAGGTACCACTGTACAGCTCTCAGCATGTCTCTTCCAAGGCATCCAGTGGGTTGAAACTGATTGTCCAAAAACCTTCAGATATGGATGTTGCTTTTGCTTGAATCTTTTAAGCCACTGGTTCTTAACCTTGGGTTACTCAGGAGTTTTGGACTGCAACTCCCAGAAGCCTTCACCACCAGCTGTCCTGACTGGGGTTTCTGGGAGTTGCAGTTCAAAGAATCCGAGTAACAAAGGTTAAGAACCACTGTTTTAAGCCATTGCGTTTCTTTTGGGCAAACAGGCCTCACATCTGCCAGGCTCTCATTATCATCGAACACCTCACTGGCAAAACTGGCCTCAGTCCTTGTCCCCAAGGTTTCCCCAAAGCATCTTATCACCTGGACCACTGAACTCCTCCTATGGCCCCAGCACCCTCTGGCTACAAGATATCCTCTGCTACTTCCAAAAATGATGGATCAAGAGTAGGCATGACACTCTCCACCCTCTTTTGATCTCTTGGCTGCAATCTTAATTTGTATGGAAGAAGAACTTAGAAATAAATAAATCTTCAACAGCTTCTTTTCTTTCATTTTCAGCATTAAAGATATGTCATTATTATATAGGTGTTATTTTTCATTTCTTAATGTTCTTAATGTTGGGTATTTAATTGCTTTTATGGACCCTTTGATTTTTACTAATTACTCTAAACTTGGTTTTCTTAATATTTATTTTTAGACTCTGTTCATTGAAGCCTATCTAAATCTCAGCTAGTAACGTTGTGGAATCTGTATATTAGGTGTTATTGATAACCTCTTTTTTAACATTGAACCATATGAATCACCAAGGGTTTCTCTAAAGAGTACCAATTAGGATACCAATCGGAAAGCAGTGGCTAGAATATACTATACAGCCTTGTAATCCTCTTCATTTTTCTGTGTCTGATGTCATCTGATCTTTCACCGTGGGTTTTTGTTGCCAGTTCAAATTTCAATTATATGCATATTGCTTGAATAAAGACATCTGTTTACCAACAACTTCATCAGCTTACTCTATTAGATTTTATAAAAACAATAAATCAAGCACGTTCATGTCAATGCTTCTCTTCCCAAATATTTGTAATTAAAATAGTGTTCTCCTGGTTCCCCATCATTCCCTGAATCCAAACTTCATGTCTCCTGTCCCTTCTTCATGTTGCTTGTAAATTCTACCATATATACTGTATATTTTAAAACAAATATATACTGTATATTTTAAAATTACTCGAAAGACAGCTACTAGATGATGCTGGGTAAGTCATTCCCCCCCCCCCCGCAACCTACCACAGAAAGTTGTCTTGGAGATGCTGTGGGATATATGATGTCCTAAGTTGCTTAGAGAAAGGATGAAGTAGAAATGAGAAATAAATTTAAAAAGTGGTGCACAAAGAGGAGTCACGACATTTTCGCATTTCTGAAAAGATCCTAGGGAATCAGAGGGCCATGGAAACATTTTGAAAGCTACTAATTTAACATGCTGTGGTATACCATTTCTGTATCAGTGATTTTTTCACTATTCACTCAGATGGCAAATCCTCTAATATTTTATCAAAGACTGTATCATCAACTGGGCTTCTTATATGTCTAGAACTGGATATCACACTTAGTTAGAACAAAACACAGTGCAATGCATTTGATATGAATGCAGTAACAACAACACTATCTGCAAATAGACCACTACATGATATAAAAAACTATTATTTAAAATATTAAATATTGTATTATTGGTCTTCCTCAATGTACATACATACATCATTATAATCCATGAGGTTTGTAAGATTCCTCTGGTTAAGAATTTCTTGTCTTAAACTCAACAGTTATATCTTACTGAGCTTTTACATTATTTTCACATTGTTCTGTTCCTGTCATGCAAAGCAGTGATATTTAAGTACAGTATTGGTCCAGAAATACCTTCATTGTTTTCAATGGCTAATTTTTCTTTATAATTGGGTGATAAAAAAGTTCATTCTGTTGTACCTTATTTTCCTTTAAGGAAAATCTATGTACATTGAAAGAAAATCATAAATTGTCAACAATACCACTGCCAGTGGTAATAGCACTTTAGTGACTTCCTGTACCAGTAATATTTTTTTTCAGAGACTGTACAATAAAAAAATAAAATTAAACAATTGTTATGTACTTCAAGGCAGAACCAATTTATAGCAACCTTAACAAGGCTTTCAAGGTAAGTGAGATATACAATATATCACAGAAGTGAGTACACCCCCTCATATTTCATAAATATTTTAGTATATCTTTTCATGTGACAATACTGAAGAAGTGACACTTGACTACAATGTAAAGCAGTGAGTATACAGCTTGTATAATAATGTAAATGTGCTGTTCCCTCAAAATAATGCAACACACAGCCATTAATGTCTAAACCGCTGGCAACAAAAGTGAGTACACCCCTAAGTGACTAGTGTTGTGTTATTTTGAGGGGACAGCACATTTACTCTGTTATACACGCTGTATACTCACTGTTTTACATTGTAGCCAAGTGTCATTTCTTCATTGTTCTCACATGAAAAGATATACAAAAATATTTATGAAATGTGAGGGGGTGTACCACTTCTGTGATATACTGTATATTACCAGTTCCACACCCCCAGTGAGTTTCCATGGCTGAGCAGGAATTTGAACCCGTTGCTTATATATAAACACATATGAAATAGTAACTGGTTTAAGAAAAATAAATCTGTAAAGTTTAGGTAACTATGTCAGATAATTTTCTCTCAATGACAGGCAACATCCAGGTCATCTGGACCAGATAACATCAAGTCTACATATTGAAAAGCATAAACCGACATATGTGTGATGCTATCTGTTCTCCACTCTTGCAGAGAACTTCATCATTGCAAAATCTTTACTTTCTTAGGTTCACCTTAGTTCTACCAACTCCAGTCGGTAGTCCATTAAGTGACTTCCAAGTAACCCAGTTCTCTGTGTAAGCAGGGGTTAAACTTTCTTGGAGCTCCATCCATTTGGCTAGTTATTACTCTTCACTTTATAGTCCTGGCAATCTCTGCTCAGGATTCACAAAGGTTCTAAAAAAAATTTCCTTGATTTTGATTGTGTGGGGCAGAGCGGTAGCTAAAGAGTGTATGTATATTTTATGTAAATGTTTTCAATCTTTTGCTATTAGCTGCTACCTCTCTCCACATGTCACTTCTTGGTAACTGATTTTATCAGTAAGAATTGGCTTCAGGCATCCAGCAATGATTCTGCAGCATCTGTGTATATAAAGTTGCTGTATACTGAGCGAGACCATTGATCAGTCTTTGGGGCCACAGAAGAAGCCTCCCCAAATAATGTGAATACATTTGGGTGTTCACTGGGCAATAACCCTGTCTGCTGATTTTTCCAGTCCAAAAGCACCAATGTAAGGCAACTCACTGTATGAACACCAACAAATATACAGTAACAAGTACCATTTTAAAAGTTTTGTTAAAGCACTCATTACAGCAATTAATGCATTCTTATAGCAAGCACCATTTGAGATTGGAGCTTATAGGTGAATTGTGTGTGTAAATATGTGGGTATTAAGTCAACATTTTTGTCACGTCCGGAGGTGTTTCATAAAAGTTATCCACGGACTGAAATAAATAATTATTGTTAATTAATGCAGTTGTTCTTAATCTATTTCTAAAGAAGTAAATTCCAATTACAGTATATGTTTGAAATACTTTCCTAACACTCAACTAATGTGCTTCTAGCAGTCAACTTCTAATCATTCTTGAGGCTGATGCTCTGAATTCTCTGTACAAGATTAACAGGAGCCTCAAGTTATCTCAAATGTTAATGGAAATTTTGGATGGAGAGACGGCAGGATAGCATGTTTATAAGTATGCCAGAATTTTGCATCAATGTCATTAACATTTTAGGTACCTGGCTGCAGAGTCAGAGGTTGGGCTTTAAATCCCTGACAAGGGCTGGAGTTGATGGTCCATAGGGTCTCTTCAAGCTTTGCAGTTCTAAGATAATAATGATGATTTATCATTATTGAAGATTATTTATATTCATGTATATATATTAATATACAGTTGCTTTATACTGAGCGAACCTGGTGCTGTTAATACTGAGTGACAGCTGCTCAGGGGTTGAGGGAAGATTAAAGGCACTTATTTCTTATTTTACAAATTATCACTAAAAGGACACCAAAGAAACTAATATTTAGAAACTGTTAAGCCAATGGTTACATTTATTCCTTTTCATGAATAGGCAATATTCTATTAAATTATTTTGGGATTCTTCTAGTTGTGTGAAGAATATATAAATATAATTAACTGAACTAAACTAAAGTATTGCTATCCTTGATAAGTTCTTGACTCATGCAGATGCTTCAGAATCTCAGTTTTTTATTTCTCTACAGTTTAAATAAACAGCAACAAAGCATTGCAAACAACAGTAAATTGCAGAAGTATCTCCAAACAATTACCAAAACAGAGAAGTAAATGCAGAATGAGTTAAGCTAATATTGACAGTAGCTAAATTTATTCCTGTATCCTTAATATAAACAATGGTACATTCTATTGTGTATTGCATGTCTGTGTATTTCTCAGATCATTACCACTCCAATTAGTCTTGGAGTTATTTTTTTATCCATCTAACAGATGGGTTGGGGACATTTTTCAGCCCAAGGAACAAACTGACGGTAGCCAATACTTTGAGGCCTCCATGCTGGTAGTGCTCAAAGCTACATCCCACCACACTTTACAGGTAAACTAAAATTGAGATTTTTAAAAAGATTAAAACCACATGGAGGAGTGTCACTGTGACCAGCCCACTTGGCTAATCAATTTTCCAGTTCCGTAGTCCATTTTCTGGGCTATTATGGTTAAGCCCAAAATGTAAGAGCCAAGCTGATTCAATTGTAAAAAGGAACAATAATGTATTCTAATTTATGAAGCATAATGGTTACATGGCACAATTCATAGTTATGCAATTTCTTGAGTTGTAAAGAACCAGCTTTCTAACTATAACAAGTTCTTTCTTAACAATGTAACTACAAGAGACAATTCTCCTTTAGAAACCCATACTACTATGCAGGTAAACTAGGTACCAACCTCCCTCCAGCCCTCTTGTGATTGGCTACACCCCTGCCAATCAGCTTCTCCTTGCTGACGCTGAGTGAGGTTGCCCATCATAGTCACTGACAGCCAAAACGTTCTGCATATTGGGGGGAACCCTGAGGTCTATAAAAATACCAAATGTTTTCATTTTATTTTCTATCCAGACATTGATAAACTGTAGACTTCTTTAGCTTTAACAAAGTTACTTCATTGTGTGTTTTGGGCCATGTATTAGGTACTGCAGGTTTCAAAGTGGCCAAAATCCTGTTGTTAGTGTAGCAAATTCCACTAGACTGGGCCTTTGAATCAATGGGGATTCAATGAGTCAACTCCTCTGTAAATTCCAATGATTCAAAGGGGTCTTCTCTAACTGTGCCTTTAACATAGGAAAATAGTTTTAAAATTCTTCTAACATCTTGTTATTTTGTTACTTCATTATCTGAGAAGCTTACGCTTTAGTGATTCGGAGCTGCCCAAGCAACTCAAGTTGCCACTATAAGAACTCGAAACATTTAACTTGCATTTTGGTAGCTGTATCTGCATGAGAAATGCAGTCCTTGGTTTAATAAAATATTAATTTCAGTAGCACAGTCACATATTCTATGCAGTTCTCGGGAGAAAGTATAATCAGTATTACATATGTCTCTTTTTAAAATCTGAAAAAGATACACATAACATTAAAAACAATGACTGTCACAGTGCATCTTTCAATTGAATAATATTGACTAGGACATGCTTTTACAAGATTATTTATTAATCACTCCAGTTAGCATAGTTATATGAATACTGTGTCAGTTTGGCACTCAGAAGTGGTTAACAAATACAATTTTAGGATTAAATTATGGCTTCTAGACTGTTCAGAGAACAAGGAAAATATGGACAGTAGGTTACCATACCATTTTCCTGAATGTTAGTAGTTGTATTTTACCCCAACGTTTAATCCAGGGCATTAGGTACAAGTGGACTGTTGGTTTTTCACTGACCATTATGTCATTATTCTAGAGCTTTGCATTGCTGTAATATTTTGATGAAAGCAATGTAACAGCATTTTAATATGTTAAGGGAGTGTGCGTCTGTGACTTTATCTTGTCTCTCGCAGAGCAAAGAGCAGATAAACGCACACAACAGCTTCTTCTTTTCAGCAGTGTATTTACAAAATATATACAGGATATACATACATACAGCACTTCAGTATTCAGTATTCAAACCGGCAGCATGACATGCAGACATCAGTACACAGGAGAAGAGAATGACTGTACAGAGTTCATTTCTTAAATACAATTCTGGCATCAGTCTGGTCCAATCCCGTCTAAGGTGACTTCATGCACACAGGTGTGGCAATCTTCATATTGCAGAGAAATTGCATCAGCCAGGGATGAAGGAATGACGTCATCTCAATCTTGTTCTGCACACACACATATTATGTTCAGGCTATATAAAAATTATATACCTTAACACTCCTCCTAATTTTTAAATTGCCTGAACCCATTACACATTCCCAATGCATCTATACACTTTTCATGCTTTTGAGCACACAACGGTTTAGTCAAAATGTCTGCAATATTTTCTTCAGTCTTACAATATTCTAATTCAATTAGTTTTCCTTTTACAGCTTCCCTTACGTTATGATATTTTATATCAACATGTTTGCTCCTGTTTTTTTTACTCTATCTGTTTTGGCCATTTGTATACAGGTGGTATTGTCTTCCATTACTTTTATTGCATTATCTGTTTTACACTTTAAGTCTTTTGTTAATTGTTTATACCAGATTAATTCAGAGCATAAATCTGACAAAGCAGCAAACTCTGCTTCAGAAGTTGAGATTGCTACAGAATTTTGCTTTCGTGATTTCCAACCAACTATATTACTTCCAAATTTTATGACAAACCCAGTCATAGATTTTCTGTCTTTTTCATCGTTGGCCCAGTCACTATCCACATAAGCTGACAGTTTTAAATTTTTTGATGGTTGCAAAGTTAGATGATAATTATATGTTCCCTTTAGGTATCTAAAAATCCTTTTTAATCCTTGCCAGTGTTTTTCACTAGGTTTTTCTATATATCTACTGAGTATGTTTACTGACGCCGCTATGTCCGGGCGCGTCCAGTTCGCTAGATACATTAGGCTCCCTATTGCTGAGTGATATAAATCTTTATTTTCAAAATCTTTACTTATTTCATCTTCCTTTTGAAAATCCACTGTCATGGGAGTACTCACATTCTTGCACTCTCCCATACAATATTTTTCTAACATTTGTTTTATTTTGTGTTCTTGACTTAATTCAAGTCCATGTTCTGTTTTCTTTATTTGTACACCCAGATAATTTTGTATTGGCCCTAGATTTTTAAATTTGAATTCCTTTTTTAATTGTTTTTCAAACAACTCTACTTGGCTCTGATCTTTTGCTATAAAACATAGGTCATCAACATACGCCAGAAGTATATTTAAATCATTCCCAACTTTCTTGGTATATAAACAAGGGTCTGCTAGACCGTTCTTGTAACCTAGTTTCATCAAAACTTGGTGTAAACAATCATTCCAATTTTTAGCAGATTGTTTCAAACCATAAATTGCCTTGTTTAGCCTGTACACTAGTTCTGGTTTAGTACCCTCAAAACCTGGTGCTTTTGCCATATATAACTCTTCCTTTAAGTCTGCATTTAAGTATGCAGTTGTTATATCGTAGTGGTAAATTACATAATTTTTACTGACAGCAAAGGCAAGCGTTGTTCTCAATGTTTCAGATCTAACTGTCGGGGAAAATATCTCATCATAATGTAGAAACCTTTTCTGTGTAAAACCTTGTGCAACCAACCTTGCTTTATATCTGTAGTTTCCGTCATTTTGCAATTTTCTTTTGAACACCCACTTACTACCTATTACCTTATGCTCTGGTGGTAGTTTGGTTTCAGTGAACACGTGATGTTCCTTCATGGAATTCATCTCCTCCTCCATGGCCTCTAACCACTTATTCTTCTCATAATCAGGAAGCTTCAAAACATCTTTATAATTTGTGGGCTCAATATAAACATTACACACTGTAATTCCACTCACTCCAAATCTATTGGGCGGCACACCCTTATTTGCTCTCTGGGACCTCCTGGGACCATGTGAATTTGTGTGTGTTTCTATCTGACTACTAGTATGTGCTTCCTCCTCTTCGTGTTCTTCCTCATCACTACCTTCTTTTTCTTCTTCTTCTTCATCATCTGTAGTAGCTCCTCCTTCTTCATCATCAGCACAGGACTCCACGCCATGCTTAAGTGTTCCTGTCTGTCTTAATTGACTTTTTCTTTCGTGTAGAGGGATGTATAACTGTGAGTTTGCATGTACTTGGTCCCAGTTTTCCCCTTCATTAAAACTGGCTGACCTAGAGATTATCACACTTCTATTCCCATCAAAAAACCGGTATGCCTTTGAATTGGGTTCATACCCTACAAATGTCATTTTTCTTGTTTTATTTTTACCTTTTCTTCTGAGTTGTTTCGGGATATGCACCCAAGCCGTGCATCCAAACACCCTCAAATATTTTAAACATGGTTTCTTACCGTATAACAAGAAATATGGTGTGTCATCTATCGAGGAAGAATAAATTCTGTTAACCAAAAAGTTAGAGGTTAGTATCGCTTCACTCCACAAACCGTGACGCAACCCAGAGTCTGCCAACAATGCATTTTTCATCTCTTGTAACACTCTGTTGCGTCTCTCAGCAACACCATTCTGAAATGGGCTATATGGGCTCGTTTTTCTATGTCTAATTCCCAGACTTTCTAACCATCTTTGAAACCTAGTGTTTGTAAACTCCGTACCTCTATCCGTTTGCAACTGCGCCACCTTGTGGTTAAATCTCCTCTCTACTGAAAATAACCATTTTCTAAATGTATAAAATACTTCTGTTTTAGATCTTAGTGTATAACAATAAGAAAACCTTGTAAAATCATCCACTAGAACCATTGCATATTTCGCTCCTCCTAATGATGGAGGAAATGGTCCCATTAAATCTGCATGAACTAATTCAAATGGCCTGGTTGTGACTCTGTCACTTTTCCTCCCTTTTGGGGCCACATTTGTCTTGCTACTTTTACAGACATTACAGTCCAAGTAATTTTTGCATTCCTTTATGTTTACATCCCTGGCAAAATGTTCCATTTTCTGTAATGATCTAAAATTTACATGACCCAGCCTCCTATGCAGTAAATGTATACAGTTATCATGTTGTGGTTTGTTTGTATGTATCACATGTGCACTTTCATGTGTCTGGCTCTTTAACATGTACAGATTGTTTTCTTGCTTCACTTTTGCAACTATTTTACCATTTTTCTTAATTATACACTCCTGTTTCTCAAAAGTGACAGTGAACCCTTGCTCAGCCAACGCTGATACACTTATTATATTAAACGACAATTCAGGAGCGTAAAATACCCCACTTATCTCAGTATTCAACGAAGGAATGTAAACAGTTCCTTGTCCTTCAACGGCCGTCTCTTGTGAATTTGCCATCATCACACTTCTGAGGCTGGTTTCATCTAAAAGACAAAAGAGATCTCTATTATTAGTCAAATGTACGACCGCCCCCGAGTCAATGAGCCACGCCTCAAATGTGTGGCTGCCGGGAACCTTGTCCCTCGTTCCTCTGGTAACCAAGGAGACCGGCCTCATGTCGTTTCTTTGTTGAAACCTTTTGGAGACCTTCTTTTTTCCGTCTCTATTGCTTGGAGGACTTCCGCTTTTGTCACAGTTCCGTTGCAGGTGATTGGTGGATCCGCAGAGGAAACAGGCTTTCGTCATCATCACTCTTCCTCTTTGTTCTCCGTCTGCCCGCCTCCTGGGCACGCTGCCATCAGCGTATCTCTGTCTCTCGTGGTCAGCGCGCACGTGGCTTGACTTTTTGTTCAGCATTCTCTGTTTTAAATGCTGTTCCTCCTGGAGAATTCTGTTTGTCACATATTCTTCTGAAAGCTCAGTTTCTGGCATGCTTTCCAAACTTGTTACTAGCATGGAGTAATCGTCATTCAGAGAACTTAGCAAAATATAAACGCGCTGTTCCTGAGGGAAGACAACATTCATTAATTGCAGTTGATTAAACATGTCCTTCATATTTTTTAAGTGTTCCGAAGCACATTCATCCTGTTTCATCCTGCATTGGAACAACCTCCTGGTAAGAGAAATCTTTGTGCCTGTCGTCTCCCTCTGATAAATGCCTTTTAGTTTATCCCAGACCGCTTTTGCTGTTGTCAGTCCTTGAATGTGGGTTAGAAGCGAATCTTCAATGGCCAAAATGATCGTGGCTAGAGCTCTCTCATGCTCTGCCTCTTCCTCCTCACTGGGCTGCACTGGGGGGGCTGTAACGTAGCGAAAGAGACCCTCCTTTCTCAACAACATCTCCGCTTTAATTGCCCACGTTCTATAATTATTTTCATTCAGTCTATTTATGGCCAGGCCACCTATATTTCCTCCCGTGCTGTATGCCATCCTTGCAGCTCTCTGTATCCTTCCCTTCCCCGGGTTTACAGACGAACTGGTTTCACTATCACTGCTGCTTAGGCTCTCCTCCTCTTTCATTTACTCATTTACTCACGTTTGCAGCGCAGCGGAACGTTGCTGGGCCCATAACCTCTGTTAAGGGAGTGTGCGTCTGTGACTTTATCTTGTCTCTCGCAGAGTAAAGAGCAGATAAACGCACACAACAGCTTCTTCTTTTCAGCAGTGTATTTACAAAATATATACAGGATATACATACATACAGCACTTCAGTATTCAGTATTCAAACCGGCAGCATGACATGCAGACATCAGTACACAGGAGAAGAGAATGACTGTACAGAGTTCATTTCTTAAATACAATTCTGGCATCAGTCTGGTCCAATCCCGTCTAAGGTGACTTCATGCACACAGGTGTGGCAATCTTCATATTGCAGAGAAATTGCATCAGCCAGGGATGAAGGAATGACGTCATCTCAATCTTGTTCTGCACACACACATATTATGTTCAGGCTATATAAAAATTATATACCTTAACATAATACAATCACACGAGGCATGTTTTTATTTGCTGCTTGCCATTGCAATAATTACTGTAGAAGCCCTTATAGTAGGCCTTCACAGTTTTATTTATTTATTTATTTATTTATTTATTTATTTATTTATTTATTTATTTATTTATTTATTTATTTATTTATTTATTTATTTATTTATTTACTGCCCATCTAGAACGCATCTACTCTGGGTGGTTTTGACAATGTACCAGCCTTTCCCCAGTCGCTGGTGTTCTTTTCCATGTGTAGAATAAACAGACAAGCAGGCAATGGCAGACTGTGTTCCTGGTCTGTGCACATTGAAACATCTGTCTTCAACAACAGCCCTACATGTGATGACAAACCCTCTGAAGATCACAGTCTGTCCATTTTGAATCTGTTGGAGTTTTGTTTACAACTCCACATGCTGTCTGTGGTTTGTGTCACTCAGGAGGACATTTCTGGGTGAAGGGGATTATATATCCATCCAGCACTAACCAATTGTTTGTTCCAGACTTTGAATTCAAAGAGAGCCCCCTTCTTTGCTGGGATTTCTTTCCCTCTCTTTAGTCTGTTGAGAGTAGGGTGGGTTTTTGTTTGTTTGTTTGTTTTGCTATTGATCAGTTCAGTTGGTTGCCAATGTGAGTGCAGTGCAAGAAAGCAGTGTACGCAAGCCTGTAATTTCAAGCAACTGTAAGTAAAGAAATATTGTTCAAGTCATTCTCCTACGCATTGGTCCAGATAGGTGGGGTACAACTCAACTCAACTCAACTCAACTCAACTCAACTCAACTCAACTCAAATCAAATCAAATCAAATCAAATCAAATCAAATCAAATCAAATCAAATCAAATAAATAAATAAATAAATAAATAAATAAATAAATCAATCAATCAATCAATCAATCAATCATCATCATCATCATCATCTCTAAGAGTGAGTTATTGAGACTTTATGTGTCAGTTAATGAGAAAGTGGTGGACTGTCTGGGGAACTTGAAGCGATTCTCCTCTGTGAGTCTCTGTACTTCTATTGTGCACCAAAAGGAATTTTACCACAAATTCAAAACTTTGCAATAGAATCCCCTTCTATGAATTAAATCCCTCAACAAGGGATTTTACTTGCAAGGAAGATTTTTATTTCATCTCAGTGCTGATCAGAACCCTTCAGTGAAAATAAATACAAATTTTATTCCCGTCTTAATTTGTGAGAGAGCTTATAATAGTTTCTGGTGATAAGGTGGAAGAAAGGAACAATTACATTCTTTAACTTGGGCTAGTCACCTGACCGTAATAAACAAATTCTATTCTATTCTTCTTTAGCATCACTGCTCTGTTCAAAATCAGGATCTTTCCATGCTTTTGCTAAGTGGGGAACAAGACATGTTATCTGATAATTGGTGTACCCTACTGCTTCTGTTTCATCCCTGCTTAAAGTACTACAAGTGGATTGGATGCAGTCATATTGCCATCATAGCCCATTTCTGTCCATGTCTGAGATGCATGTCAGCTTTGTAAAATGTTCTGTGTTGCAATCCAGTGGCCATTCCGGTAAGTGCCAACAATAGTGACCAGGCAGACCATGAGATTAATCCACTTGCTCTGCTATAACAGAAACATGCTAGGGCAGACTTATATGACTTCTGCTTTGAAAATGATTCCTTCTACGAATGGGGTCCAACCATTTTAATTGCAAGCTTACCAACAGTTTCATTTGCAGGGAAAAGAGAAATTACTTTTCCTTAAAAACAAACAAAAAAAGACAATCATACACTTTCGTATCTTTCATTTGGATTATGTACATTAATTTGTAAATGTGAATATTTGTATGCAGTTGCAGCATTTTAACTAATTAAGTCTGTTATGTAGCCATGTAATTTGGCTACATCGAGTTTCTTAACTTAATCCATCACTTAAAATTAGCACCAGCATGGACAAGGCAAAGACTGGCTGGTGGCTCTCTGTTTTGCACCAATCCAAGTGCCTCTGTGCCCAGACAGAATGGATGCAGCTTTTACTTCACCATGATGGGCTTGTCTACATGGAGGACCTAAAGTTTTTAACTTTCCAGTTCTTATTGAGAGAGTGAGCTATCTCTGGTGAACATTTTAAATAAATAAATTCTGCAGTATCACTGGGTGAGACCCATTTCTTTGTCTATAGCATCTCTCTCCCATTATGTGTACATCCAGAAACAACATGCAAACAAGGACTTGAGATCAGCTCTTTTCCTCCACTCCTTTCGACTCCTTCTTACTTGTAACATCTCATCTGTTGAAGAGAATTTATTCTTGAAAACCATGTGAATTTTTGTGCCTCTGCATGCTGATCTGTATCTTTCGCTTGATCTATAAAGGTATCACCCCAGTATAGAGTTTGGACCATATTATATAATAATCTAAATACAGCTATCACTGCCCTTATTGTACATCTTTCCCCTTTCACTTCCTCACCACCACCAATGCCTGATTATAAGAGTTGCTTCCAAGAATACAGAAACTGGCCATATGTAATCTGGATGATGGCTTTTTTTTTTTACAACCTACGGGTTAGCTTTTCATTTCAAATGAAAAACTTCATCCTGCTGCAAAATCAGAAACAAATTAGCAGGTCATTCCAGTAATCTGCACAAACCCCCAGCATTATTACTGCCTGAAATCAATTCTTCAGAGGGACCCTGATAGATCAGAGTGTCAAGAGTTTGTGTAAACAAAATCATGAGAATTTGAATGCTTAATAGAGGCTAGAAGATAATCATTTATCTGATAATAAGACGAAAGCAAAGTTAGATTGGGCTGTGCAAATAAATGAGGGTATTTGTAGAGCTAATAGTCTCAAGAGTGAGCAAGCAGAGAAGGATATTGAATTAAAAGAGTACACAAAGGCATTGAATTAAGCTAGATTCCTGATGATAACTTGCATGACATAAAACGTGAGGGACATCTTGTATCTAACACTTTTCTGTTATCTGGAAACAAATTCTTTAGTTATTGTGGTGCTGAGAAGATACTTTTATTTCAGTTCAGTCATCACTTCGTAGAGGCTTTATTTGCTGTGTTCGTATGCTCTCCATAGCATGATGAGTTCATTTTGATAGATGTCCCCTGAAAACAAATAAAACCGTTTAGACTTTAAAGCTTAGTAATGATTGGCCCCATCATTCAAGAAGTATTAAGAAAATTGGAAGAGGTCCAGGAGAAAATTAGGTAAAGGTAAAGGTTCCCCTTGACAATTTTGGTCCAGTCATGTTCGACTCTAGGGGGCGGTGCTCATCTCTATTTCCAAGCCATAGAGCCAGCATTTACCCAAAGACAATCTTCCGTGGTCACATAGCCAGTGCAACTTAGACACGGAGCGCTGTTACCTTCCCACTGAGGTGGTCCCTATTAATCTACTCACATTTGCATGCTTTTGAACCGCTAGGTTGGCGGGAGCTGGGACAAGCGACGGGCGCTCACTCCGTCACGTGGATTCAATCTTACAGCTGAAGATCTACAGACCTGATAGCACAGAGGCTTCTGCGGTTTAACCCGCAGCGCCACCACATTCCCCTAAGGAGAAACATACAACAATGTAAAGGAGACCAAAAGACAAACCATAAAAATTGGGAGTGAAGTGTTGGGAAAAACATACAGAAATGCACATCAGAAAGACTATATATCTGAAAGTTCTTCATTCTACCCATGTCAGGACATAAAACAATGGGTAGTGGTAGTGCTCAGAACCAGGCAGAACAGAACATTGTCCAGCACTGCTGGTGGAGTATAGTCTCCTTGAGCAATGGTTGAAGGACCCAGTAGGACAAATGGGATGTGTGGGGGTAGAATGTGCTATGGGAAACTAAGATCGCAGTTCTGGGAACTGGAGTCCTAAACATCAAGAGAGACAAATGTCAAAGAAGCACTGTATTAAAAGGTAGCATTGATTAGCTTTAAGAAACATGCTAACGTTGTCAGTTTCCACAACTGTAAATGATCAATGTGAGTTGGTAATGCTTCTTTCCTTGAAGTATTAGTTATTGACCATTGTTTTATCATGACTGCATCTCAGCCTTCCTGTGATCTCAAATGATTTTTCTACTGGTCTATTAAGTTATTGCTTATTTTTGCATTTGTATATTACAGTATTTTATTTGGACCACATGGCTACCGTTTATTTCATGTACAGTATTTTATTATACATGACAGCTTGTAGGTGACAGGGAAGGCAAAATAAGTCTTCTTTGCCACCTTTACTGTGGCATTGTTAGCACACAGCAAACTTTTTCCAGTGTTTGATACAACTTTCTGAGTTGGTGAAAGGTATTTGAAATTGTTCCCCTTCACAGATTGCTGCCTTGTCATGATGAAGGGGCTTGAGTAATTCAGAGAAGCTATGGGCTATGCCATGCAGGGACACCCAAGACGGACAGGTCATAGTGGAGAGTTTGGACTAAACGCGATCCACCTGGAGCAGGACTTGGCAAGCCACTCCAGTATCTTTGCCAAGAAAACTCTGTGAACAGAAACAAAAGGCTAAAAGATATGACGCTGGAAGATGGGACCCTCAGGTCGGAAGGCGTCCAACATGCTGCTGAGAAAGAGTGGAGGACAAGTACAAGTAGCTCCAGAGCTAATGAAGTGGTTGGGCCAAAGCCGAAAGGACGCTCAGCTGTGGACATGCCTGGAAGTTAAAGGAAAGTCCCATGCTGCAAAGAAAAATACTGCATAGGAACCTGGAATGTAAGATCTATGAACCTTTGTAAGCTGGATGTGGTCAAACAGGAGATGGAAAGAATAAACATTGACATCCTGGGCATCAGTGAACTAAAATGGATGGGAATGGGCTAATTAAATTCAGATGATTATAATATCTACTATTGTGGGCAAGAATCCCATAGAAGAAATGGAGTAGCTCTTATAGTCAACAAAAGAGTGGGAAAAGCTGAAATAGTTACAAAAGTTGTTGTTTGGCCAAACACTGTGGTTTCACATTCTTGCACATATATCATTCCAACTGTTCTCAGACTACAGTAGAATTTAGTCTTGCATTTACCTTTTAAGCATAGGATCAGGATGCCCAGAAATTTTTTTTGTGAATGTCAATATTTGATATTATTTTGAATTGGACCAAAACTCCCAACAAAAATACATCCCTGTGCTAAAACAGGGGAGTTTTGCAGCTGGTCCTCTGATTTTGCACCTGCAGTTAATTGAAGCCATATTTCTTGTGCCCATGAATCATTTTTAGGCTAAGCATCTGTTCCTTTTGTGTTTATACACCCTTCAGTAATGCAAGCTTAATTTTTTCCATTTTAAAAATTTCATAACACTCTAATGCCTGGTTTGTGTTTTTGCTGAATGCTTTCTCTGTGGGTATTAAGGAATTTGTGTTAAGGATATAATTTACTGTTTTGTATGTACTGGATGCTTCTTGTACATTGCCACCGTTGAATATATACAGTTAGGGTTACGCATCAACTGGGGAAATAATATGGAACAGGATTCGCAACAATGGAAATAACATGTTCTTTTCACACAAGCTCCACCAGTTGTAGCTTTTGAATTCCACCAGCGAATCAGAAATGCCTTCATGTTCTGTTCTCTTCTATAATTTAGAAAATTGGATGTTGACATATTTAAAAATGAGCGGCCATTGTTTTAAGTGGCACATACATTACCCACAAGAAGCTTTTTCTAGCAATAAGGCGGCAAGATACAGTAATTTAGGAGTATCGCAGATGTACATATGTACTTCTAACACTGATTGCCACATGCATACAGTGAAACTCAGTCTTGTTAAGAGCTGACCAAGCCGGATATTAGCAGGTCATTTATGATGGGAGCTGAAGACAGCATCATTCTTCAGTTGGATAATTAAAAAGATAAAAATGTAATCTCAATAGATAACCCTGTTAAAGAGGGAAATTGCTGAGTGTTTAAAGCAACCTGGTAGATGCTAATCACCCACTCAATAGGATTAGATCTAAGATTAATCTCACTATCAAATCATAAAACTTGCTCAGTGAAATGAAGGGAAGTAAAATTTCCTTATTCCCATTGCTCTTGTGCTTCTGTGCAGGTGCCTATTCAGCAATTACTTCTGTAAAATACCAACTTAAACATGTATTGCCCTTTCTTTACATGCGGTGAGTAAGCCGAAAAAGTCCATGCCTTAGCAGTATGAAGATGAGCAGTTCGGTTGGTCATGCCTTCATGGTGGATGTGAACTATGCCCAGAGCTGTGTAAATGGGCAAGGATCCTGAAAATACACATTAAAGGTTGATGTAACAAAGAGCCACCAAAATGATTTCAGGAATGGAAACTCAGCTGCGAAAAAAGGGGGTGACTTCTGAGACAAACAGTAGGCATACAAGAGCTAAACACAGTTTGAGAAGGACTTCACTTGCCGTGTAAATGTGCACATTTCTCCTGTCCATTTTTGACTCTGCTGAAACAGGGTTTTGTATCACTCTGAAATCCTGCAAAGCCTCTTTCACAGAAGTGAACTAGGAGCATACACACCACAAGGTTTAGCTTACCTTTGAAACAAATTTCTGCTGTCCAAAAAATAAGAAATTGCCTGTCTCCAGCATGAAACAATGAGGCTTATGGACAAAGCTCTAACCTGTCAAGACCCTCTTGGACAAGTCCTCCTCAAACACAACACGAGGAAAGTACAGTTGGATCAAACAGATCCTGGAATGTGTTGCACTTTTGTTTTCTAATTAAACTACAACCAGATGGTTTATTCCATTCTTTTAAATAAAGTGTTCTGGAGGCTACAACTTTATTGTGCAGTGAGGCACATCTAATTTTAGTTAAGAATTGCATCCACAGATCCTTCTGGATGTGCCATAATCTGCCTTGGGGGATACATGCCCCCCTGGACTGTACAATTCCCACTTTTGAGTTCTGCATGAAGTAGATGAATCCTAGTCAAAATTATCTCCTCAAATAATTTCACATGCCAAAGGGAAAGTGGTAGTACTTGCCCATCAGCTGACTGATGATTATACAATTCCTAAAATTATGCATGTACTCCCCCAAAACTCTAGTGGTCTGGATGGTTAACAGCAGCGTTAAAAACCATAAAGATTGAAACCAGTGAATCATCTAAACAAAACAGAAGGATGATCATTTAAATTAGAATAAAAGAAGCTCACCAATGTCAATATTATAGAGCTAAAGTCACTAAATGGGCATTTCCGGTGATAAAAGTATCATAATCTGGTGTTAAAATGTATACAGCATGGTTTACTGTTTCCTCTGAAAAGAGGCTGTCTCTTTAACCTGTTACATCTCCTCTGCCAAAGGGCACCCAGAGAAGGGCCTCTGAAATTATGTGAAGGTCTTGGCAGGTATTTGTGGAAGGAGGCGATCCTTCAAGTAACCTGGCCTCGAGCCATTTAGGGCTTCAGACATTAATACCAGCGTTTTGAGTTACAGCAGGCAGGCAATGCAGATGGGGAAATTTTTGATGTACTGGCAAGAGAATAATTGAAAGGTTGAGAGATATTAAGCACAACCACAACTGGATCTACTTAAAATTAAATGCAGTGGTGAATCGCCACCTGTCACTTGTATTCTTCCTTGTGCACCAGTTGTATGACCTGATGTGCAACAAGGAGCACAAAGCAGGGACTGGCAGTTTGCCACTGGGTGCAATGTACACAATTGCCATTACACTGGCATAAATAACCAATAAGATTCTGGCCACTGACTGAACATGGTGATTAAATCCATGTCTTCTTTCTGAACGATTACTGGAAAACATTCTAATAACTGCTCAGCCACATGAAAGAGATGGATCTTTCTTTCTTCAAGGTGTTTTGCTGTCATTCTTTTTAGCATGTCCCCTTTACACATGAGCAGCCACAAGCATGGCTGTGGCTCCATCACAAATACTCTGGCCCAAGGCAAAACAGATCAAACTGGGGCCAGGCATCTCATCTGTTCCTCTCCCCCCCCACCCCAGTGGCCTCACCCTCAGGCTTCTGGCTTTCTTTTCAAAGATTCAAAGCAGGGAGTGTTAACCCTTTGCCTTGGGTAGGGTCAAAGGTATTAAGAGAAATCACAATGGAGATGAATAAGACTTTGCAGCCAGATACCTGCTTGGCTCCCTAAAATAAAAGAGGATTAGGAAGCCATCTGCACCTGTCAGGTGTGTCTCCCTCACCAGGGGAAGAGACTGTTTGAAATGACAGGTGCTGTGCATGTATAACAAAGCAGGTTTAAAACTCTTGTTTGCAACAGGTTAATAGACTATCTTCACACTATTGTCTCATCCGGGTTTCATGTTTGTACAGTCAAAGGATACTTGTAGTCAATAAGCGGTATAGTACCACTTCGGTAAGGTTTACTTCACTTGTTATACTTGGTTGCCTTTCTGTGCCTTTCAAACACCAACAAATTTAGCAGAAAACCTTTAAGCTGCGGAATTTACGAAGTACAGCTTTTAAGAGAATGGACCTGATCTTGATTGTTCCAAGTGTCTGTACAGCATAGGAACAGGAATGGCCAAGCCACTGGCAACCATATATGTATCTCTAGCAAAGTCACCCTTGAACTGAGAAATCAAGAATTTAGTTTCTGGTAGCTAGGATGCTGCAGAGTCACTTCCATATTCTTCAGACTTTGGCTGAAATCCTGTTGCTTAGCATAGTTGGTTACAACTAGAGTATGCCCACTGAATCAGCAGAAATGTGGCTAGTCAACTATTCCATAAGTTCCATTGACTCAAATGGGCCTAATATGGTTGTGACATACTTTAGGATATTGCTTCCATCCAGTGTAGGTCCATTTGAACTAATGGAATTGACAGGGGGGTTGATTCACCACATCCCCATTGATTCAATGGGCCTACTCTAGCTGTGACTCACGACACTAAGCAACAGGATTTCAGCCAAACCGTGAAAAATGTGGAGGTGAAGCTGCAGTTTCCTAGTAACCAGAGCCTAATGGTAACCAGACTCTCTCTATGTGCTTGCAAAGCTTGCTTAAAATATATAATCAGGACAACTTGTTGCTGTGTTAGAAACTACCCCAGCATAATGCGGGTTACTTTTAGTTACCTGCTGTTACTTTTTTTTTTCTTGGAATAAATAACAATTTCAAAAATTTGAATTGAAAAATTAAAACTAGAATTTGTTTCTTGTTATAACAATGGGGCAACTTCATTCCCCACTGTTACTTTTCTTTGGAAAGATAATTTTATTCTGCCCTCAATAACTTTTCTATTTGCTACAAGTAGCTATTTTACTTGTATCACATGGTGTCCAAGCTCTGCATTCTTGTTATTAAAAAGTGTGGAAGTTTTATAGAACACAATGTTTTATGGACCTACTAAGCTATATACGGGTAGTGAACAGAGTTCAGAAAGCTCCTTGTGAAACAGAATTTGTTGCATTACTTATTACTTCTTGGCAGCCAGGTTTCTGCTATTGTTACCTGAAGAAAGTAATCCCTTGTATTCTTATCATGAACACCTTGTGTTCACCTTACTGACAGACCAGAGAAATAAAGCAAAATACTGTCTGCTTCCCTCTTGTGGCCAATTTGATGTTGCATCTTGTAAATATTTCAGACATAAAGGCAAAACTAGACTATTTTCACTGCCACTGATCATAGAATTATAAAATTGTGAAGTTGGAAGACACCCATAAGACCATCGAGTCCAACCCCCAGCTCAATGCAGGAATACAAATCAAAGCAGATTTGACAGATGCTTATCTAGTTTTCCCTTGAATGCCTCCAGCATTGGAGCGCTCACCACCTCCTGAGCTAATTTGCCCCATCATTGTACTGCTCTAACAGATAAGACATTTCTCCTTATATTCAGATTAAATCTGGCTTCCTGAGCCCAGTATTATGTGTCTTGCACTCTGGGATGATTGAGAACAGATCTTGCCCCTCCTGTTATGACAATCTTTCAAATATTTAAAAATTGATTTATAATGGAAAATAAAAACATTTATCATTCCTATCAGAATGCCTCAAAATGCATTAAAATACCCATTAGAAGTAACTTTTGAAAATAACTACATTACTTCTAAGTAGTTGCTTATAAACTGTGCTAGTAAATTAGTACATTGTTCCCTATGAATGTGCAAAAGCCTGCAGAACTAAGCTGCAAATATCCAGTCATAATTTGTACTAGTTAATGAACATAGTGTGTGCCTCCGATAATGAATATAGTCTATCAAGGGACTGGAACCATGTGTTGAAGAGCTGTTTTCTGTAACATTAATTTTAATAACAAGTCTTGTTCTTTTTTTGTAAATGCCTATAATTCTACCAATTAAGAACTGTGTTCTTTTCAGAATTAATAAAATGTAATTAAGGCTCTAATACTATGCACATAGGCACAGAAGTAGTACGCTCCACTGTGCTTAGTGGGACTCCCCCCCCCCAAGTAAATATACTTGGATTTGGGAACATATAAGAAGTAAGTTGAGAAACAGAATGAGAGAATAAACTGGTACTCATGGGAACCTTTACACCTGAGAAATTCTTACCTTCCAATATTGCATAGTTGAAAATCATTTATTTTACAGGATGTATATCTTCCTTTTCTCCTGCAAGAGCAATCACATACGTTAAGAGTCAGTATAGTGTAGTAGTTGGGTACCAATCACATTCTTTTTAGTCTAAGCTACCAAACAGGGCTGTCATGAAGATAATGTAAAAAAGAAGATCCAAGTCCAAGGGAGCCTCATAGTGCAGTGGTTAAACTGCTGTACTGCAGCCAAAACTGTGCTCAGGACCCAGGGTTCAATCCCAGGGAGCCGGCTCAAGGTTCACTCAGCCTTCCATCCTTCTTAGGTTGGTAAAATTACTATCCAGCTCACTGGGTGTGTGTGTGCAGTGTGTAGCCTGTGTAATTAACATGTTAACCACCCAGGGAGTGCTTTAAGTGCTATGAGGTGGTATGTAAGCAGCATGCTTTGCTTTTTGCTTTTCAGTTTCCACTAAGCCATGAAGCCTACCAGGTGACTTTAAAGCAATTCTACTCTCTTCAGCCTGGTCTACCCCACAGGGAATTTGTTGGGGTGTGTGCAGATTCCTATATGTGGACTGCAATTCCCGGAACTTCCCCCACACCTCCCAGAATGGGACTGCAATTCCCCAGGCAGAATTCTGGAAGTCACAGTCTGAACACAGGAATCTATACACACCTAGTAATTGAGAAGATAGAGTGGGAAAGAGGCGAGCCTTCAGCAAAATGGAGGAAAGAAGGGGTATTGATACAGCACACAAACAAATATATAAAACTGGATAACTCTTGTGTAGCACTGAGCTGCTTGTCTCCAGAGTACTTTGGGACCAATTACTTCTACATGCTGCTTAACATATGTTAGTCCTTTTCTGTTTTTCACTTGTTGGGGGAAGCATTTAGCTAGTGTAGGAGAAAAAAACCTTCTTAGTGATATCACTGAAATTGTAGAATAAACTGATTCTCCCCACTCCAATGCTGCTTTCCATCAATTAGCAAAACCTTTCCTGTTCTGATTATGTTGTGTGAGGAAGATTAGGTTTTCTGCGTCAAAGCCTATTTAGAGCTTGTTATTTGCTAAGCCTGCTGCCATATCCATTTTATCTGTTTTTTATATTGTTTGATTCTTTGTGTTCTTTTATTATGAATAATGGTATCTTGATTGTTGTACATTCAAAATGCAGTGGCATTGTATGATGGCAATGGCTGCACCAAATAATTCACTATGTTCTCCATGCCAACCAGCGGTAGCGTCCCAGAGTTTCAGAGAGCAGCCTTTTGTAACCAAGCCCAGAGATAGCACAGATCAAACCTGTGATCTTTGCAGCATTGCTGCAGTACTCTCACTACTCCATTGCCGGAGATCTCAGGGACAAAACCTGACTCTAGAGTCTTGGTCTTTGTGAGACCACAGAGGAGGGCTGTTTTGATGCCACATGGAAGAGTCCTTGTTATGCCAAAGAGGCAGGGGAGGCAAGGGTTGATAGGGAAGCAAGTGCAATACAGAGACAAACACCTGCATTAATAGCAGTATAGTCCCCCAAACCTGTGAAGTACTATTTCTTCTTTATTCAGCACTTGCTAGGCCTCATCTAGAGTACTGTGTCCAATTCTGGACATCGTACTTTAACAGGGATGCCGACATACCGGAGCAAGTTCAGAGAAGGGCAACAAGGATGATCAGCGGGCTGGAAATCTCAAATCTGGAATAAACCATATTTCTATAAGCCCCCAAATCTCTAGCTTGTTCAAGAGGCATCTGTGGATAGATCTCAGATAAAACTCCCCCTATCTGTGACCTTAAAATTATGATCCTCCCATCATCCTTAACCCTGAAGTCCCAACAAGCTCTCACAAAAGAAATCAGGAAAGATTCAGGACAATCTCCATTAGGATATTGGGGAAGTTTCTTTAGGTTGATTTTTTGAGAGATTTACCACACTGGAATTATTATTATAATTGTTTTGAGCATCTAATTCCAGTTTTTTCATCTCTATTTGGAATTTCATTTCTCTTTACCTGGTTTCTTGCTCAAATTCCCTTTTCCTTTCAAGTTAACTGATTTTTTCTCTTTCCAATTCTTGCTCAAATTCCCTTTTCCTTTCAAGTTGTCTGTGCTCAAATTCCCTTTCCCTTTCTCTAATTTCTTCTTCCCTGAGTTTGTATTCTTGTTCCAATTTCCATTTTTCAAAATATTGGGAGCTTTGGATAGTTTCTCCCTCTGAGGCAATTATTACTGAACCTTCAGTTTCTTCTTCATTCTGAATTTGAGCGTTCCCATTTCCCTCAGCACCTTGGAGCTCAACCTGTTCCTCCATAACCAACTTTTTACTTCGTTTGGGGGGCATAAATAATACAATTTCATACTAAACTGGACTGGTTCTTTTCCCTCACAAGACCCAAAAGGACCTTTCTTCCAGTGGCTTTTCTTATAATTAGGTTGCGCTTTTCCAAGCAGCTCACCTCAGCTATTCCCAAGCTCACAACCCTTGCCACAATATTTCCCTCTCCGGGCAATTCTCGTCTCCAGACACAAGAACAACTTTCTGCTTCACTTTTCTTTACTTTTAGCTTTTATTATTCCCTCAGATCTATCCTGACATAGGCGTCTACTCCATTTGCTACTGCTCTTTACACTCAGAGCTCCAGATTTTGAGCTAGCCACTTGGTCTTGTAAATCCTGAGGTAAATGGTTTCTTTTGAGTAGGTATTTTCCCTATCTTAGGATTCTCCAGATTTGGGTTCATAAGCCCCGAAACTAAGTCTTCTGCAAGACTCTAACAGGTAACCACTTCTTACCACAGATCCCTCCTAGCTAGGAATACCTTCAAACTCAAGCCCATTCAATTTTTCACTGGATTAGTTCGTATCCCAGCACTGTGCCACCAATTTGTCATGTTCCTGCCTGTCCCTTGGCTGTTTCATCAAGCAAAGGACACAAGCTACATGTTGTGTCACTGCCACCAGCTGATTACATCAGCATTGTTTATTATTAATGATAGAGGTCCAGGCAATGTGTCATTTAAAAAAGAACCAAATAGAAATTGTTTATTTTTACAGGTGATGAAGGTATAATCAATGTCGTTAACTCTTAACAAAACATCCTTCTTCATACACTCTCAACCACCAACCTTTTCTCTCTACTCCAAACTTCCCAAACCCAAATCCCCCAGTCTAACTCTCTCCTCCCTCTGCAGAGACTATTGTATCTTGTGACTCTGCCTCTCCAGCACTCTCATTGGTCCATGCAGATAGTACATTAATATTCATGACCTGGGCAGATGCCACACTATGATATTCAATCCCCCTCATCATGTTAAAGTGTTCATCCAAGAGAAGGCTGAGGCCCAAGAGAGAGCCGGTGGTATGAAGCCAGACAATAAATGAAAGCAGCACATGGAAGAGCCTCTTAAAATGCTCTAATTGGGACTGAATGAAGGATATCGGAGTTGAAGTTGGTCCAAAGAATGCTTATTTGCCTGCATGTAACCAGCTCATATGTTCCTAAGGAGACAGGTATGGAAGCTTTCTTTGCAAGAACTTCCCATAACCCACAGACTCTTTTGTAACTTCATAGCACTAGTGCCTGATCCTCACTTCTGGATGCAAAGTCAGGAATCCGGAGAAATTATTACGGCCTTGTGATCTTTGCCACAACCTAGGGTGCCTTAATAGTCATCACTTCATATTGTTCCTATTACTGTGTTGCTTTTAAATTTAATATTTGAGAAGTCCCTTGGTAAGGTGATCTCTCGTGGGTTTTTCCCCTCCCCAATGTAAAATTGGACAGTGAATCAATTAGCTGGCTAGGGAGAATATTGAAACTGAGTATTTCTAACAAAGTTAATCAAACTTTGATTTTTTTAAAGAAAAAGAATATTAACTATTGCCCTCTGGTGGTGCATGGTGGCAGTTTCAAACTGATTTTAACAAGTGGAATGTATTGGCTTGATAAGAAGAGGAAAGGTAATATTAGGTAAATAAAACCCATTGTAATACTGGATACCTCTGTGCCTCTCCCCATTGCTTTTCAGTGTGGAATTAATGAAAACATACCTGCTGGTGGAGGAACTAAGCCATTTGTTTTTAACAGCATTCTGTTCATCTGAATTTCTCTGCAATAATTTGCATTCCATAACGGCTTTGCTTTGTGCCTATGACTTTTGGACTTATTCATGCATTATTTAAGACTAACCTTAACAGTTATTGCATGGCCAAGGAAGTGTCTGAATGCCTCAATAGCTTCTCTTTCATTTTATTTAAAACAAACAAGCAAACAAAACTCAGAAACACTGAGCCTGGATCATTAGAGATATGATTTCTTGGTATGCAAAATTATTGGTGAGGTTTTGGAAGAATTAAAACCACAGCCTCGTGTATGCATACTCAGAAGTAAGTCCAATTTGATCAATTCGACCTCCTTGCATTGTTTTCGTAGGATTGCAAGGGCAATTGGTAATCTATTCCAAGAAATGCTTGGTATCCTGTCTAAATATTACAATTGTCTCCTCTTTTTTTAATGTTTTCAAAAACTTACAGTTGTCTAGCTCTAATTGAAATTCCATATTACTTTCTGTGTAAAGTAGGGATGAAAGTTATGTGGCTCTCTATCCTTTTCCTCCGGTGAGTACGCTAACTAGGGCCAGTGGGAGTGCTACCCAGCAATGGGAGAACAAGACACTCTCCATCCTGTTCTAATGTAAAATCAAAAAATATATAGAATATTGTCTGGAGTGGGTGATCTCCAGACGTCCAGGGGCTGTATACACCCATTCCTTGATTTTGCAGGGCTGCACATACTGTATTCCAGCTGCTACAGCTAGCCCCCAATTCTTACAAAAATGATGTGGGGCTTCTTTAACTGAAACAAAAAAAGATAGAGAGACCCCTTTCTCCTCCTAGTGGCTGATTTTTAAAAATGAATGTAAAGAAGATGTGCGCGTTCTAGGGAAGCAGTGGACCCCTGAAAACATGGCAGAATGGTCTCTCCATAGGGGGCAAAGGAACTTTGTGAGCAAACAAATATATCCCCATTGTAAAAAAAACAAACCACAAACCCAATAGGAGTGGGATGACGGTGGCCTCAAGGAGGCTGGGAGGCAAATTAAGGCCCCTGCCACTTTATGGCCCAAGGACCTAATGTTGCCCTCCCTCTTGATCTAGCCCAATATTTTCTATTCTGGCAGGCAGTGGTTCTCTGAGGTGTTTTAGAAACCCTTTCACATCACCCCTTGCGTGATGCTTTATTTTAGCCGGAGAAAACAGGGATTGAACCTGGCACTGCTTTCATGCAGAGCATGCACTCAGCTATTCAGCCGCGCTCCCTTTCTAAGTTATAATGGCGCTCTTAGTAAGTTGTACCACATTATATAAGTGAGCACAATAGATCTGTCCCCATTTCTTATTCAAAATGCACTGGAATGATCATTTATTTCACACAGCACTGTAATGAAAGACCCTGGCACCTTTTCACTTTCTTTTAAAGCAAACTTTCCACTTTCGTGTAGCTTGTTTCCATGCAGAGTTGGCCTAAATATGCAGATAAACACTTGCTGTAAGCAGCACTAGTTATAGGTGCGCTGTTCAGAGCCATGCACAGTATCAGCCAAGAACCAGAGCCCTTGTCATAAAGAGCATGGCAACTGTCACAAAGATCATGGCATGCAGATTATGAATCACTGCTGGTGCATGTGAACCAGGTCCCAGGATCCTTTTCAGATAACAATGTGCACTTTTAGGATCCTGTTGCTTGGTGACAAACACTTTCCTCCTTGCCTTCTCCCTGTTTCTACTTGGCATACCTTTCCTTGGTTTACCTACTTCATGTTTTGTGGTATGCACCCTTTTGAAAGCTACAGGAGAATCAATCCGACTCATAAAACCTGAGACTTAATTCATTCAGGGAGACAAAAGTGGCTTGGAATTTGACCAATTTGCTATGCTCAGCTCAAAGAAGATGGCTAAAAATTAATTCCAGTGACCAAGGAAAGGGCAAGGAAAGGTGTGTCTTCAAAGAAAACTGTACCCATCTTCACATTTGAAAGAAGGTAACAAATGTTCAACCCCGTTGCATCTTTTTAGAGAAGAGAAAGCAAAGAAAATATCCATGCAGCCAGGGTTTCCCCTAAGAGCTGAAATGAGACGTGTGGAGTGGGATGTTTGAATTTTCTGGGAAGACAAGGCTTTGCCTGAGAGGCATATGCTAGTGGAATAATAAAATAGAAATTCTGCCAGAGTTATAACTGTTTTGCTATAAATCTGACGTTTAATTAAAGTTAGTAAAATTTCTCCATCTCCCTCATTTTCTTGTAACGATTTTGCTTGTGAACATAAACATCTGGAAGGCGCTGTCTTCTTTCCAGTTGCATCCCAGGTACTCGGTTGCCGCCTGAAATAATTTCCTTCATTCACATAATCAACATCCTGCACATAGTTCTACTCAGTGATGAGAAAGAATGGCAGAACTAAAGCTTGGATGTTTAGAATTAGTTATAGATGAATTTCTGTTTTCTTCATTTGATGAAATGAAGCACCAAAATTGGGTAAAAACATTTCCCATGAACCAGGATCTCCTTCTCTAACTAAAGCTAACATCTTAATCTGCAGGGCAGGGGAATCTTTGTCTCTTCTCTTGGTTCTTTGAATGTCCTTCTGCCCTTTAGCTCAAGATGTTAGTCAGTTACAGAGGGAGTTCCTAATCCATGTAAAATAAGTTACTTGTAACTAGTTAACTATGTGCTTTATAACTAGTTACTTTTAAAAAAGGGTATAAGTTTATTTCAAAAATTGTGCAATACTTTGATTTGTATATAAAAAAGAAAGACTAAAAATAGCATAGTTATTTTTCTGTTATTAGCTATGTTTCCTGGTTAATTTCAAAAGTTATCTTTAAAGGACCTTTTTAGAGGTCTGTTAACAGCACTTTTTCAAGTTTTATGTCATTCTTTTCTCAATTCTGAATTTCAGGGGAAGCAGTCTTTATTTTCAAGCTGCAATCTCAGAACTGGCTACTGGAAGCAGAGCACATTTCTTTCTTTCTTTCTTTCTTTCTTTCTTTCTTTCTTTCTTTCTTTCTTTCTTTCTTTCTTTCTTTCTTTCTTTCTTTCTTTCTTTCTTTCTTTCTTTCTTTCTTTCTTTCTTTCTTTCTTTCTTTCTTTCTTTCTTTCGCTATCAAGACAACTCAAGGCATTGAAATGCCAAATACAGTGAATCATACCTTCCTACTGCAGAGTAATGAGTAAGGGAAGAAGTTGGTTTTTAACAAAATATTGTTCCAGGTTTTGGGAGAGGCACACAATGTACAGGGAAATGCACTCTAGCCCAACCCTGATCCATGCTTAAGCTGGACCTTTTTAGTCGAGCTGAACGACTACTACTTTTTGGGGCTGCGTCAGAATGATTCCCCAGCAGACAGAAGGATGACTTTAAGGGAGATTGCGTTACTTTACCCATTAATGTAACTCTTTCTCATGCAGTCTGGCACATGCCTTTGCAGCCATCTGATTGCACCCCAAACCTTTCTTAAATGTCATATGCCTCTTTTTAATTGGCTTGGGGTTACTCAGGTGTGTAGCACAGACTAAGTTGCTTGTCACACCTTTTCTGTGCATCAGTCCTTGTTTGTCTAATCTGTTGGGCTCAATTTTAATATTTTAATTTGTTGACAGGTTTATTTATTTGTTGACAAGTCTGTAGTTGCTTTACTACTCCTGGTGTCTGTAGTCATCCAAAACATGCTGAATTTTCGTTGGTCTGGAGATAAGGAGAGCCTTGATACCAGGGTGGAAACAAGTCATTTAAGCACTGGCCGCTCTCTTCTCTCTCCCATCTATACCACCTTTATTGGCTTATTCCTGATAGGGAGCAGGACCTATGTAGGCAGTGCTACCTTGGACTCTTTGAAATAGCTTGAGCAGAGGCTTTTGGAAACATTGACATTTTGAAGCACTTGGTAGTTCCATTCTAGCCAAGTACTAGGGGAAAAATAGCATCCGTCTAAGTAGTTCTATAATTTGCATCTCAGTGTAATATTTGTATGCTATTTGTCTCTAATAAGCTGTTTTAAAATAAGCTTTCTTTCTAGATCTGCAAATACCTACTGCTGCTTAATAAAGATTACCCACAGGCAACAGTAAATAAATTAATCCTCACAGTCATGGGCTGATGAATTGCGTAGGATTGGGTTGAAGAGTCTTGTTTCTTTCAAACTGGAATAGAGTGTTTAAAATCAATAAAATCAAAAACAGGCTTTTTTTTTTAAAAAAAAGAAAGAGTTTATTTAAACAATTTACAAACAAATTGTTTAAATTTGTTAGTAAATTGTTGCCCACTCTGCTGAAGACCTCCAACAACTCATGAATCATTTCAGCAAGGCCTGCCAAGACTTTGAACTAACAATCAGCCTGAAGAAAACACAAGTCATGGGCCAGGGCGTGGACTCACCTCCCTCTATTACCATCTCCACACGAGAATTGGAGGTTGTTCATGACTTTGTGTACCTTGGCTCAACGATCTCTGACACACTCTCTCTAGATGTTGAGCTGGATAAACGCATTGGGAAAGCAGTTACCATGTTCTCTAGACTCACAAAGAGAGTATGGCTTAATAAGAAGCTGGTGACACATATCAAGATCCAGGTCTACAGAGCCTGTGTCCTGAGCACACCCCTGTACTGCAGTGAGTCCTGGACCCTTTGTGCATGGCAGGAGAGGAAGCTGAACACTTTCCATATGTGTTGCCTCCGACACATTTTTGGTATCACCTGGCAGGACAAAGTTCCAAATAGAGTAGTCCTAGAACGAGCTGGAATTTTTAGCATGTATACATTACTGAAACAGCGACGTCTATGTTGGCTTGGGCTGATGGTCAGATTCCAAAGGAACTCCTATATGGAGAATTAGTGCAGGGAAATCACCCCAGAGGGAGACCACAGCTGCGATACGAGAATATCTGCGAACGGGATCTGAAAGCCTTAGGAATGGACCTCAACAGATGGGAAACCTTAATGTCTGAGCATTCAGCCTGGAGGCAGGCGGTACATCATGGCCTCTCCCAGTTTGAAGAGACACTTGTCCAGCAGGCCGAGGTAAAAAGGCAGTCCCAAAACCAGCCAAATCAGGGAGCTGGACAGGGGACAGATTGTATTCGTCTTCAGTGTGGAAGGGATTGTCACTCTCGAATTGGCCTTCTCAGCCACACTAGACGCTGTTCCAAGTCCTCCATGCAGAGCACGATACCGTAGTCTTTCGAGACTGAAGGATGCCTAACTACTAACAAATTTAAGGACAGCTCTATTTACATTGAGACCACTTGGGGGAGATGGAAACTCTTCCCCATTGCACGGCTTTCCAAAGTGTAAATCAGTACTATGTTTTTCTAAATGAGGTATATATTAATTTGCAGCTGGAAGGGAATTTAGTCTGAGTTAAATACTTTGGAGGTGAGTTAAAGTAATCCAATGCTACAGTTCTGGTTCAGCTGGTTTTTGAAGAATCGTGAAGAAATAGGAGAACTGATGTTGTATTTCCAGCACCTCACCTAGTTTGCCCTGCAGTGCCACCTGCGTCATCTTCAGTCCCAGAAACACTGCTGCTCCCATCTTTTCACAAAGGACAATGAAAGAAAAGCACAGTTATATCAAACCCAGTAAAGGTTTTCTGTATTTCCTTGTGTGCTTGCAAAGCTCCATGTTTGCCATTTCTTTTTGCATGTTATGGGCTTGTCACCCTCTGAAACACAAGCCTTCATAAGCTGCACTTAAATGAACAAAAGTGCTGCCATAGACTCCTCCCTGTATGACTTCTCCAAACAGAGGCAAAAGAACTTGCCACGTGGACATGTTTGTTATTTAGAAAAATCAGTGGCTGTTGTGCTAAGCTACCATCCCATGCAAAGGTGATGTGTTTTTTTTGCTGTGTCGCATGCATTTCGGCTGTCCACCTTTCTCTCACTGCCTTGTTGCTATGATTGAGTTGCAGTTCAAGATACAGACATTAAACAGGCATATATCCCCTTTCCAAGAAAAGCTTTACGTCCTAGATTTCTGTATATGGAGCATTTGGAGCATAGCAGTTAAAATGACAACGATACTAAATGTAGCAAACGGTTGCTCATTTTCCCGTAGTCATCCCAATCCTACAATAGCCAATGCAGTTATTTCTGTATTGTGTGAGTATGCATATTTTATAGGTAGTGGGAAAACATTTTCTTTCTGCCATGAAACGGTAACAGCTGCTTTTCAATTTGTTGAAATCAGAATACTACCTTTTGCTTGTTATGCTGTTGTAATGCATCCTCATATTGGGACTGACTTATGGAAACCCTAACAAGGCTTTCAAGGTAAGTGAGACATTCAAGGAGTGGTTTTACCAGCTTCACACAAACCCCGTGAGTTTGCATGGCTGAAGAGAATTTGAACCTGGCCTCCTGCGTCCTAATCTATCACTCTATCCACTACACCACACCAGATATCTTTTGCTTGTTGTGGAGATGGAGAATTTTAGAGCCACTTTAGAATTGCCTCAAGAGGGACTGCTGTTACTAAAGGAAACTCTTCTGGGGGAGAGAAACATATGGCTCCC